>NW_024884364.1:29780831-29889875 GCF_019232065.1 Centrocercus urophasianus | reverse complement strand
GAAAGAAAGAAAGAAAGAAAGAAAGAAAGAAAGAAAGAAAGAAAGAAAGAAAGAAAGAAAGAAAGAAAGAAAGAAAGAAAGAAAGAAAGAAAGAAAGAAAGAAAGAAAGAAAGAAAGAAAGAAAGAAAGAAAGAAAGAAAGAAAGAGAAAGAAGAAACACATCCCCTGCTCCCTGTGACAGGTGTCGAGGGAGAAAGTCTCCCATTGTTCTTTCATTGTTTTTAGGAGGTTTAAAGTTAGTTTTCATGGTGATACAATTAATTAAAGGGAGAGCATGAGTAATTTTTAGAAGCTGTTAGTTTGCTAGTAATGACATATAGTGATCAGAAATGAAAAAGTTTAGAGGAAAAGTTGCGTAGTCTATGTAATCACTTTCACTGTTGGCTTTGAGTAATTACTCAGTTCCCCTTGTTTTCTTGTGGGAATTATTGATCTGTCAGGAAAGAAAGAGTGAAATGGTTGTAAATATAAGAAAATATGATAAAATGTTGAACTGGCAAGAAGAGATAAAGATACTTTAGAATACTTAGGAATGTGGAATACTTAGGTGAAGACATAAGAGCTGTCTAAAAACAGTCTGTAACTGAGATAGGCCTTTTTTCCATCTTCTGTTTTATATACTGAGTTCTGATGGAAGTGTGCTAGGTCATCTTCTCTGCTACTGATTGCGCTGATCTGGCAGACACTTCAGATATCACACATCAGCTTCTGTCTTTGAAAGGACTCATCACTTATGTAAGTACACTCTGGCTGGTGTAAAACATAAAAGTTTCTTTGCTGGCACTAAATAAACATACATTTGTACTGTAAAAGCCTTATAGACGTTGGGATGTGGGAAATATCTGAAACACCTTCTGGGGCAATTAAGCCAGAAACAAGGAGGGCACCCTGATAAATGGTGTGACTACCTGAAGCTTCCTACCACAGCAAGCAGGTACAAAAGAGCACCTTGAGCTGAGAGTTTTCCTCATTGTATTGTGGGCTTTTAACTCGAGCACATGGGAATATGGCTTTTTCTCTCCACTGAAAGTGAGAAACAAGACCTCAGTTATGAGGGATACCAGGATACAATCCTCTGCAATGTAGTCCAGCACAGCAAGTTGCTAGTAGGGTAAGAGATGGGAATATGCTGCTGCCTCATGGACTTTGAATACTGGGAGGTGCCTGTTTATGGAAACACCATCTCAGGGCAAGAACATGCTGGTTTGCATCAATGTTCTCCAAGTGCCAGGGCAAGACACTCAGACACGAGAGTGTGACGCAGGGCTAACTTCATGGGCAGGGGTGGCCCCACTCCTTTGAGTTGTGGAAGATGCTGGATGATAAATATTTTTATTCCCCCGAACTACTTCAGACCAGAACCTAAAGCACGAGTCTTTCATGACCAAATGGATATTTCTGGTCCCTGGTTTCTTCTTTATTTTTAATATTCCTTTCTACTTTCTATAATCTTCCCACTCCTCTCTCACCATCCTCAAGGACACTCAAAGTATCTCTTTTCTAATGAAGATACTTTCTCCTTAAGCCTGACCTGCAGAAAGAAAATTGGACAATTAGGCAGGAGGGGCTCTGGGCTTTGATTCTGTCTATAGTTTGCAGGAAGAAATTCAAGAAGTTTGTCCTCCCTTTGCAGCGATCACTCCCTGCGCTCAGCTACCCACCTCTGGCAATGCTGGCAAAAAGGCAGGGTGGTGACAATGAAGAATTTTATCCACTGTTGCAAACAGCGAGTGCAGATTTTCCCTCTGCAAACAATAAAGTTAAAAGCAGGGGCAGTAAAAGGCTTGTGTCTGTCCTTTTCCCAGTATCTAGTATTTGCAGGAGACTTCTCCATGATCTGGAGCAGTTTCCTGGGTCAGCATCTCCGGGCACAGTCCTGCACAGATTGTAGCCCCTCTGAGTCAATGGGAAGTCTTTGTTATGCCTTCAGTGCAGACCTTTCTGACCCACGCTCCTTGCACTTACATTAAACTCCTTCTTGGGATTCTAGGATTACCAAACCTTCTTTCAACAGAACAGGGATTTTCGACATACTCTGCCCAGAGGACACAAGTTTACCTTCCCCTGGGGACTTCTTCTCTCATACTGAGAGAAAAAGCAATCCATTATGTCTGAGTTAGGAAACAGCCATTAGACACTGCTATAGCCCATTGGAGAACAAACAAAGTGCACTCACTTCAAAAGTCATTTTCACACTTTTCAGCTGATGCTCAAATGCTGGACATCAGTTTGTCCCCTGCCCAACTCATCCTCTCTGGTTTCAGTGTTCTGTTTCCTCTCTTGTTTTCAAGATCTTCAGATCTCCATGTATATTTGTGGAAAATAGGAGCTTAAAATCAAACTAAGACTAAAAACTAAAGTTCTGAATATTTCAGTTTGTGTGGGGGCTTTCCAGGTGGTTTCCTATGGACGTCAACAATATCACAGCAAAAAACTGCCTGCTTTTTAAAATGTGTATGACTTCTCATCAATTTTTATTAAAAAAATGGTTTGTTCCTACTAGACTGCCCTCCACGGAAATATGCTAGATTTTCATTCAATAAACACCTTTAAATCTGACCCTTATGGACCTTTCCACTCATTCATTTTCTTTTGTTTTTTTTTTTTTTTTTTGTAAATTACTTAATATTAGAGCTGCTCTGAAGATTTTCTCAGCTTTCCAGCCATAGAAACCCTGTTACATCTTCACACCGGACAGTTTTGCCTGCTTTGTCAAATGTCTATTTTGTTTAGGACTGCTCTGAACTCACAAAGCCAACTATTCCACTTGGCTTGACTATTTTGAAGGAAAGTGTTAGTAATCCATACGTGATCTGGTTATAAGCAGCTCTTGCTTTTTTGTAAAGTGTTTTATAAGGTTTTTTTGGATTTCTGGCTTATGTATCCAGATCTGAAAATAATTAATATTTAGAATATCTGTTAGAAATAAAATTTGACTTTTTTATTCCAGAATTCAGTAGTCATCAAAAATTTGGTTTTCTGTGTAGTGTCATGAAACATAATCAAACCATGACTTACATGAATCGAGGGATCACCAACTGAATGTTAGTCTATTAATGGTGATAAATGAACAATTCCTTTTAAAATTGTATTTGTCTTCTAATAGCCATATTGACTTTAAAAGCCCACACCCTTTCCTCTTCGTTTTTTCTTCCCCTCACAGCCCCAAATAATCATTAAAACACTCTGTGGTTTAGTATGTCTGTAAATTGTGCCACTATATGCAGAATAAGTAATTGATGATGTGCTTTTTGTACAGCTGGATGTTGTTGGACTTCAGCTGCTGCTACATCTGCCTGGACACCAAGAGGAGGCTCAGGGAAGATCTCATTGCTCCCTAGAAACCACCTGAAAGGAGGTTGTGATGAGGTGGGAGTCACCCTCTTCTCCCAGGTAACAGTGATATGATGAGAGGTAATGGCCTCAAGTTGTGTTGGGGAAGTTCAGGATGCATATTAGGAAATATTTTTTCTCAGAAAGTGGTGAGGCACTGGCAAGGTCTGCCCAGGGAGGTGGTGGAGTCACTGTCCCTGGAGCTGTTCAAGGAAAGGGTAAATGTGGCACTGAGGAACATAGCCTAGAGTGGTCACAGTCATGGACTGGTGGTTGGTCTGGAGGATCTTTAGTGTTCTTTCCAAATACAATGATTCTGTGATTCTATAATTCAAAGTTTACAGTATAGAACTCTTCATCCTCATTGTTTGAGGTGTTCTTCTGTCCCAGCAAGACTTGGAACACCTTGTTTCCGTACCAACTGTAATGTGAAAATATTTGTACCTGTGTTTTCCTCAGCTCATATGTGCCTCTCTGAGGTAGGCTGTAATGCTCTTATCTTCTCACCCTTGCCAGATCTCAAACTACATACTGCACTGACTCAGGCTCAGAGAGAGTCCTGTGACCAGGAACAGGGTGGTGACTTGGTCTCTGGTTTCTAGGGAAGGAGATTCTGCTCCGCACTGAAAGTTCTGTTGTGCTCAACAAGCTACAACACATGGGCTGAAGCAGAACATCTCTATTATGCCAAAAACAGTGTTCCTGCCTAGGAAAAGAAGGTAGTCAAAATGAGAACAAAAATCTGCTGTGTTCTCCTATTTTTTTTGTTTAACCTATGCATATGGTTTTAAAAGATTTTTAACTTGAAGTTGAGGATATTCTGCTGAACCGTGAGGAGGAGGACAGCTGCAACGCTCTCACTCCCTTTCCTAACCTCCCTCAAGGCATCATGCACCCAGCTCCAAACAAGCATGCAGCGGTGGATTGTGGCAGCTTGGCGTTATATTGCTGCGGAGCAGCAATCCTCTGGCAGCCCCTCGTGGGACCAATTACTTGTCCTTGCTGCAGGTGGGCAGCTGCCAGCTCTCCGGGGCCATGCTCCACAGGGCTCTGCGGACAGAAGCCAGCCCAGTCCTCCAGACGTGCGCAAATGGTTCCTCATGTCAGAGCTGCTGCTAATGACACTATTAACTACCCAGGGACTACTGAGCCTCTTAATTAGGTAAACAGTGCTTAGCGAAACAATGAGCACATGGTTCTATGTGTACAGGTTCGTGTCAGGCTGCAGGGAGGTGAAGCTTCTGCCTGCGAATAGAGGATCTGCTGAAGGTCTAATTTAGGTGGTGGAGCTGTAACTCTGCTGGGAATTCCAATTCATAGAGGTTAAAATAAGTGCTAGAAACAGCTCAACAGCTCTCAGAGACACCCTGGAAGTATTTGAAGTATTTCATTGCACACAGAAAAGATTAAGATTTCCTTAACTGCTGTTTAGTTTAAAGTGGAAAGCCTTAGAGACAAAAAACGGGGAAATTACAAAGTGTTTTGCATTTTGCATGTGATATTAGGCCTGATGCAGTGTATGGCGCTGGTAGGAAAAAAAACTAAAATCCTGCAGCCCAAACAACTCTTAATTGCCCTCTGTTCTTGGTACTGGTGAGGTCCCAATTTGAATTAGGCCTCTCACTACAAGAAAGACATTGGGGCCCTGGAGCATGTAGAGAAAAGGGCAACAAAGCTGCGAGGGGTATGGAGCACAGGTATGATGGGGAGTGGCTGAGGGAACTGGGGTTGTTCAGCCTGGAGAAAAGGCTCAGGGGAGACCTCATCGCTCCCTACAACTACCTGAAAGGAAGTTGTGGCGAGGTGCGGGTCAGCCTCTTCTCCTGGGTAACAGCAATAGAATGAGAGAGAATGGCCTCAAGTTGTGCCAGGGGAGGTTCAGGTTGGATGTCAGGAAAAATATCTTCTCAGAAGGAGTGGTGCTGCACTGGCACAGGCTGCCCAGGGAGGTGGTGGAATCACCGTCCCTGGAGGTGTTCAAGAGCTGTATGGATGTGACACTGAGGGCAGTGGGTGTGGTGGGGGTGGGCTGGTGGTTGGACTGGGTGGTCTTAGTGGTCTTTTTCAACCTTAATGATTTTATGATTCTGTGATTCAATGATTTGCAGATGCCTCATCACAATATCCGGAGAAATGAAACCCACCATCTTAACTTATTTATTTTACCCCTGTAGTCTGCTATCACTTAATCCTGAGTGTTGAAAGAAACCCACAGTGCTAAGCCGGTGTTGGCTGACTGAAACTTAGGCTGAGGTTTTAAAACCAGCCTTATGGAGCTGAAGATCTGGTCATTAGGATTTAAGTCTTCCGCTCCCTGAGGCTTCTCTTGGATGAAGTTCTGGATCCTGTTTTGTCTAGATATTTCCAGGGCTCATTTTTGCATCTCCCACACATGGACCCCCAAAAATTCTTTCTCTGGATACCCAACTGTGCAGCACCATGAAGCAGCAAGCAGGGCAGGGGTGATGGAGCACAGTACCTATTAGAAAACATCTCTTGCAGATAGGAGAGCTTGCTGATGCAGTGCAAAGAGCATCCACCGTGTGCTTCTAATTAAAAGAGAATGTCAGGAGCACTCTTATTCTGTGTCAGAGGTCAGCAAACAGTATCTCTGTAATGGGTAAATGTGGTGCTGAGAAATTAGAAATCTCTTCTTTCTGAGTGCTTGTTGCTAGAAGGTTTTACCATCTCTTGTCAAGTTTTATTTTCATTAAGCACATAAAGAAATTAGTGGAGAGTTCAGGTAATATATCTGTGCTGAACAGAGCAGTTTGCACCAGGCACCTTCAGCAGGCACAGATGCAGCTTGGAAAACACCATAGAAGTGCTCTGGAATACTTTGCTATTTGTTCTGCAAGCCTCCACAAAATTCATGTTTGGTGGAGAGACAGAAGCAGTATTATCACTTAGAAATCAATGATTTCAGTATACATCTCAAGTTTTCCTTTAGGTGCACAGGAATTTTACAGAGCTGCATTAGAGCAGCAGTGTTTTTTTCTGCTCTATCCTGTATTTAACAATGGTAGCACTAAGAACCTAGTACACCAAGTCCTGTAGACATTATTTATAGCATTATCTGTACATATGGAAACTTCCTTTCTACTCATGTCGATTAGTCACTGGTGCATGCTCTGAAGGATATGAAGTTAACAGAATTCCCCTCCTTATATTCACATACTGATTCAGATTAATTATCTCAGTGTAAGAGGCCAGTCTTTTTCAAGATGAGATCTATTAGGCTTGGTGATACCTCAAGACCATGATACACATCTCCAGTGGTGCCTCTTTTTAACAGAGAAAAGGAAATGCTGGTTTTGATTTGCTGTATTTGCTGATTTCCTCTTGGAGATAGATATTAGCTTCATAAGAGGAGACAGAGAAGCACTACTGTGTCACTCATTCTTAAGTATTTCTGTTCTCTTGGTCCTGTTATTTCCATTGCTGACAAACTGTGACAAAGCATCATCTTCTGTATCTGGAAAGAGCGGCCCTAAGGCAGGTATTTCTCCACTGAATTCTCTGATGAAGACAGATTCAAGAAAACGTGGTCACAAAACCTTCTCTTCCGTGTCTTTATTAACCTGAATTAGTTCAGTGACTTCCCAGTGAACAGTCAGAACACTGCTTTGACTTCAGTTTTTAACACATGTAAATACATTTTTAATTTTGTACAAATTTGTTGAATATTTTTCTTGTTCTCTTTTTGCTTTCTCTCTTCACCCCCCTGACTCAGTTCCTCTCCCTTCTATCTTTAGAACTTACCTGTTTGTTTATGCTTTTTCTGTCAGCTGCACTAGCTTCAGATTTCCATATTCTGCTGCATACCAGCACAGTTAGCATAACCTCTTGAACTCTACCATTTAATCCCATGTGTCTTGTTTTATTTTTTGTCCATTGCTTCCTTTTCAATTTAGCCACATACCTTCTCTTATGGGCTGTGCAGGGCATGCACTCACCCTGCTGAGTCTGAGGATTTTAGTTTCCCTGTTTTTGACATTAGGGTCTTTCTCAACAGCTTCCTCCATTTTTAGAAATCCCCCTGCTCAAAGTTCGCTGCTACTAATGTAGTTTTGGGGTTTGATTCTTCCCTTCCTGAGGTAGTACTGAACTATTCTGTGGTTAAATCATTTTTGACTTAACTGGAACTGCTTATAAAGCCAAAACTTGCTGTGCCATAGAAACATTTTTTCTATGTAGCAACTCTTCTAGATATATCAAATTTCCCCTAGAATTAACCCAACATGTACATGGACAGCTGAAGTCACCACACAGTCTGTTCTGGTTGACTCATCTGCCTAGTCTTCTTGAACACTACAAGTTCCCTAATCCACGCTATTAGTGGGATAAGGTAAAATCCATTTATCAGGGCTGCCTTGTTGTTTAAAAATGCATTTGAAAAAAAAAAAAAAAAAAAAAGTCTATATCTATATCAATATTGATGTATATATATAGGTATAGATAGTCTTCAATCTTGTTACTCCATCTAGAGTTGGCCTTGTTGGAAATTTTCCCAAGTGACATTTTCTTGGCAAAAAAAAACCAGAAACAAAATGGGTGTAGTGACCAAAATGAAAAGAATTGACATTTCTTAATTGAAAGCATCCTGTTCAGAGGAAACAATAGGTTTCTTTTCTTTCTTTCTGTTTTAATACACTGTCTGCTCCTTTGGATGCATAAAGGCAAAGAGGGTAAGAGCAAGCGTCACCTTCGTTTAAAAATGTGAAAATTCTCTAATGAAACAGAACAGCTCAACTTCATTAAGAGTTGGTTGCTGTGAACTCAACCTGTCCTACTCCTTCCTCTCTGCTGCAGAGCTGGGACACATACACAGTGCATGGAAAGCTCTGCGCCACAAGGCAAGCTTACCTTTCATACTACAGTGGCTCACCACTGGGGACTTCAACATTGGTACAGGTTCACTCCTGTCCCCAACACTTTCCAGGGTATTTTAGCAGAGAATGGTATCTGTTTGTCATCCGGAAAATAACTCAGTTGTAAACCAGTTGTTGATGTGTGCAGACTAATTAACAACTCAGTAGAGATACAAGTAACAGAAAGGCATACTATGTGTCTGCAGACTGCATCAGAGTTGGTTTCTGGAAGCTCCTCTGCTCTGGCCTAGCACAAGAGGAACCTCAGCATGCATATCGTGGTATATTGAGTTCAGTGCTGTGCTCAGCAGGGACCAGAACATCACTTTGATCCTCATGGTGCTGCTAGAGCAATTCCTCTGTGGTCATCAGCAGCTGTCTGTAAGTTTCAACGAATCTTTCCATCACAACAGTCAATTTTTTGTATCACAGCTGCATCTATCTAGGCTGGAATTGCTTAAACTATGAAAGTGTGAGAGGTTTTCCTCATTATTTTGGAAGGAGAGATTTTTTTTTTCCCCTTTAAATGCACAAAAGCCATTGACTGTGCTATGGCTCTGAAACCAAAACCGCAATTACAATGTTTATTTTTAGGACCCTGGCTTGTGTCACCAATTTAGAGAAGATGTGGTTAAGCTAACAGTCACTCCCTTCTATTGCTTGCAATTTTGTTTCACATTTATACAAAGTCTACTGCCAGAACAACAGAGTGTTTCTGTTCCAGAACCATAGATAATTGATAATTTGAGAGGAAGTCAGTGCAACTTCTACATTTCAGTTTGTTAGGTTTTCTCACTGTTTATGAACTAAATGCAAGTAGATTCTTCCTTAAAAAAAAATCCAAATAAGTAAAAGGGGCTTTTTAAGATATCATTGCAAGCACTGGCCTCCTGGCTTGGCAGACAGTAAGAAACAAATGGCCACAGAGAGGGTGGCTAACTATGCATGTTGGCCAGGAGCAGGAATGGAACTACTTGGCTTGGCAGCCAGGCTTGGCACTGCTGTGCACAGAAGGTTGCAGCTACAAAGCAGTACCATGCCTTGAGTGTGCTATTTCAAACCATGCTGCTGCCTCAGAAGTTGGTCTGTGGACTCTTCCAGCTCTTTGTAGCTTAGAAAATTTTGCCCGAGGTTGGATTTGATGGCTCTGCTCAGTGCTCAGCCATTTACTCATTTGAGAAGTGAACACGGGACTGAGCCACTCTGATCTTGCAGTGCTCTACACTCATTTTGCTGAGGAGCAAATGACTAACCAGCAAGACTGAAAAATCCGGTCTGCTGTGCAAGGATGCAGCTGAGAAAGCCTTGCCACCTGTACCGCAAAGCGGTACATCTGAGCATGCACAGATTTTAATGTGGTGTTTCTGCATCACTGGAAAACCCTTATTCACAACAATGTTGCTTTTAGCTAACAAGAAAGTGGCACCTCATGTCACTTAGCAGCAGTGGTGGAAAATGTCTCAGTCCTTTAAAGCAAGTCCAATTCAGAAGAGTAGCAGGGGGTAAAGAGAGAGATGCTGTATGATTGGCATAGAATCATAGACCCCATGGTTGGAAGGGGCCTTTAAAGGTCATCTAGTCCAACTCCCCTGCAATGAGCAGGGACACCCACAGCTCCATCAGGTGCTCAGAGCTCCATCCAGTCTGACTTTGAGTGTCTACAGGGATGGGGCATTCATCACTTCTCTGGAAAACTGTTTCCAGTGCCTCACCACCCTTATTGTAAAAAACATTTTTCTTCTATC
Source organism: Centrocercus urophasianus (assembly GCF_019232065.1). Classification (NCBI taxonomy): domain Eukaryota; kingdom Metazoa; phylum Chordata; class Aves; order Galliformes; family Phasianidae; genus Centrocercus; species Centrocercus urophasianus. The sequence goes on along the minus strand of NW_024884364.1, from coordinate 29,879,926 downwards.
CAGTCTAAATTTCCTTTAAAGTATCCTAAGGCATCCCAGTGTCTGTGCTCAGCTTAGCTTGAGGATAGTCATGGGCAAACTTTCCAACACTAGAGTACATTTTTGAAGAAGCCTAGTTCACGCCCAAGAATGACCACAACTGACAGCAGTAATTCATCCAGGGTGTCTCACTGCCTTTGGCTGTCAGCTCCAGAATGGCAAGGATGTGTGCCTGCCCCAGTGTTTGTCCCTCTGGCTGCTCCTATCCAGTGCAAACACTAGACCTTAATGTCCCAATCCACAACCCATGCTCTGTGAATGGTGACAGCAGTTGGTGACATGTGTCCCAAAGGACTTATTCAGCTGTCTGCACACCAAGTGGATGGTAAATGGTAAAAGGGTGGTTTTGTGGCATTCAAAAAGGAGAAAACGAGATGCAAGGTGTAGGTGGGTGTGCAAGTGGCTGAAAGCATACTGCTCAGCAGCATAGAGAGTCTCTGCTGAGACCTTGAGGACTAAGAATGCAAATGAAGAGGGTTGAGGTGAACCAGCAAAGACTATGCAATACTCAGGACCCAGAAAGTCACTTTAGCAAACAGGAGACAACAATTAAGGAGGCCTTCGCTGGAAGGGAGTAAGTCAGGAAGAAAACTGTTCTCATTAATATTAGATAGGAGGCAAGAAAAATGTAATAGAAACCAAATGAGGGATAAAAAAGCTGGAAAAGAATTAAGTTTCTGGAATAGACACTGAAAACAAACTACAGAAATTCATCCATTCTGTTTGGGAAAAGAGATCAATGATTAGATAATTTATAAGGGTGGTGAATCATTTGTAGTGAATTATTTTGTGAATGTGGACTCATTTTGTGCTCAGAAAATGTCTGCAAGGAAGTTGCAAATTACTTAACACACATTTGCCAACTGTTTATGAATAATATTTGCTGCAGTTTGTTAATGTGTATTCTTTGGAAAAAGTAATCTTTAATCTGCTCTGGCTCTGGTTAATGAAGCAGGTGACTTATTTCTGGTTTTCTTTTTCCTCGCCTGGTGAGCACTGTTGCTAATCCAGTATGAGAGCCCCAATTAATGACCAAGCCCAGCCACTAGTGTGGCATTTTCAGCACTTGGAGTTTCCCGACTTGAGAGATCATTGGGCTGCCCAATGGCCTTCTTTTTGCAGATGGCAAATCTCATCATCATAAGGCATTTGATGGCATTGCTTCATCAGAAGTTGGAAAGTGTGACTGGTGATGGGTGTCCCATGCATGGATGCCCCATCCCTGGAAGCGCTTAAGGCCAGGCTGGATGAGGCTCTGGACAGCCTGAGCTGGTGGAGGGCAGCCCTGCCCACAACAGGGGTTGGGGCAGCATGGGCTTTGAGATCCCTTCCAACCCAAACCATCCTGTGATTCTATGATTCTATAAACACATTTCTGAGCAAGTGGTTCGAACATCTACTGGATTTCCTTGAGGGGAGCGGGGCTGCTTACACGTGCATGGACAGGGATGAGCCGGCAAGCATCAGGGCTGCCCTTGGCTTGCCAGCCCTGATGCTTGCCCTTCCAGATGCCAGCTCCCGCGCCAAAGGGAAAAAGTAACTTAGGCATCAGTTTCTGATCACACAGCTATGCTCTTACACAGCATGAAGAGAAAATCCAAAGCCACAGCATTGCCTATGAATCTCTTCACACCATCTATGAAAGTTAGCTAAAATGTAGGTCTGCAAGGGAAAAGAAGATGATGGAAAACGGAGGCGGAGCCCACAGAGCATTTCTGCAGGTGCTTAACATTTAACTGTCTGATGCCACCAGGGGTATATGCTCTTGACTGGGATCTACTGAATTCTTTGTGATGATCCAAGGTCTCTGATTTGTTGACACGACTGCTTTACAAGGGCAGCACCCTCTAAAGAAAGATGAGGGAAGAAATGTATAGGTTCATCCTTTTTCTTATTCAGGAAAAAAAAGTTTTACTCTTGCATTTCATATAGATCTTTTTGGTGTGAGACTTTTGTACCAGCACAAGTCTTGGCATGGAAACAGTGGCAGAGTCCAGCCTTGAGATGGGTCTCCCTTTGACCTTGCTGGGGAGTGCTTAGGTACAGCATTAAGTCACATTCTGACTGAGAAAAAAAGTCTACTGTTCTCTTTGGGTTACAATGATCATAGAGGCTACTGTAATCCAAAGCAGGATAAAGCACCCACAGTGGTTCTAAGTAAACTCTGCCTCTTTCAGATGCTTCAGTTAGAAACTGAATCTAAAATCACATCCTGAAGTATTTAATTCTAAATGCATGCCACTATTTCTGCTTCACTGCAGTACATGTCCAATTAAATCTAACTTTAAAAGAAAAAAAAAAAGCACCACATGCATTATATTAAATGACTTTCTTGACATATTTGGGAATTAACAAAAAGCGAGAAGCCTATTTAACAACTTGCAACGTATATGATTTTAACAGCCAAACAGAATAGCAGTCCTTTCATCTATAAATTAAATGTATAACAAAGCCATAATTAAAGACCTTGCTGGCAAAACTTTTCAATAGTGTGTTCTTTGCAATGGACTTTGAAGCACCTTCAATTGGAGCAATGGGAATTCTTCTGGACAATGCTACAAGCTGCAGATACAGCTTAGTTAATTACAAGCAGAGCTTTCAGTATTTATTCCTCCTGCCAAAATCCTTATGCATTGCAACAGAGAACTGTTTTTCCCCTGTGCTTGCTTACTAATGCTGCTAGAATGTGAATATAAAACAATACCTGTCTGTCTCTCTTGATCCTAGACATGATTATTAGGTTTTCATGCTAATTTCCCTGTCTAAGGAGTTAAGACTGGATTAAGGAGGCAGAATTCCTATGTGCAGTTAGAGTTCCCTAAATATTTCAAGGCAGTGCTCAGCAAAAGATGGTATAATTCAGCTGTAGTTTAAACCTCGGGTGTTCTCCACCATGAGAGCCAGTGGTGATGACCACAGGAATGGGAGTTGCTGTCTTTTACCCTATTTTCCTCTTAGATCTCTTCTCCCCAGAAGCTGTATTATTTATTATTACCTCTCTATTATTTACTGGTCTGCTTGTTCCCTTTATGAATTACCGGCTTCAGACAAAAGGCCCCAGCTAAGCCAAAAACAGGCTTACAATGAACAGTTATCTGGCTGGGGAGTTACAAGAGATATCTGGTGAGATGATCTGGGGAGTGGAAATAAACTGAGCACTGACCTTTTGGCTGTGGCACCAAACATATTCAGGATCTCAGCTTAGCTTTGAGCTTGATCAGCTGTGCATTCACAGGTGGTGTTGGCAGAACAAGCCATATTGAGCAGCTACACTGAAAGGCAAAGGATGCAAACTTACCAGCATCTCACCAGTTAATGATGAACACGTAGAACTTTGGATTTTTACCATTTCTGGGTAATAGAATGCTTTCTGCATTTATACCACCTCCTTTGGAAATATGTGATAGCATCAAAATTGTGCTTGCTGTAAACTCCTCACAAATGCCAGCTTCCTCTTGCAGAAGGTTGTGTTGCCTTTTCCCCTCTACATGTTTAAGTAACACAAGATTCCACCCAAATACACTTGTTCTGCTGCTTCAGAAATGCTGGAAAGAAGAGGAGGGCAGCACCAGCCTCACATCACTGCTGCTTCCTACTATGCTCTGGCACCCAGAGAAATTTATATTAGTACACAGTACTCCCCAGTCTGGATGCACTCTGTGCAAGCATGCCTGTCTCCTACATGATTTGGCAGTTGTATGCTCTTCTCCATTTTTTCTATTTTAACTAATTTCCCCATAAAACACACTATCAAGTGCCTCCTCCTGAAGTCCAGATAAATGAATTCTGCTACTTTTCTATAGTCTGCAAAACCAGTTGTTGTCAAGGAAAAAGATATTAGTCTGGAGTGATTTAACGCTGGTAAATTCTTATTGACTTTTTCATTCCATTTTCCATTTACTGCTATCTTTAACTCACCAATAACACATAAAGCTTCAGTTCAGATGCTCAGATCAGATTAACAGACCTGTGGTTACCTGGCTGCCTTTTGCCTTTCTCAAATATAGGAACTACATTTGCAGATCCCCAGTCCAATGGCTCTAGTTGAGCACAAAAGAGTCATTACAGATCTATGCTGCAGACCTGCAATTTCACAGGCAAATTCTTTCAGAGATGAAGATGGAGAATTTCCAGTTCCCCCTCTTAAAGGCCATGAATTCTGTGAGCTGGTTCCATCTCATATGTGACCACTTCCAATTCCGCCTTTTTCCACTCCTGTTTGTCATCCTGCTCTTGCCAACACACTTTGTGTCCTCACTGAAACATGAGGTACAACACTCACTAAGTTTGCAGGCAACTTCTTACTGTAGCTGTAATCTCTAAGTTGCCCTCACTGAATAGTGTCCTCACTTCTTCTTTTTTGTTCTCTTTTTATTTATATAACTGAAGAACGTTAATTTACTCTTTCTATCTCTTTTGAAAGATCTAAAACGTCCTGGTTAATGACCATTTTATTTCTGTGCATACACTTATTACCTGTAAGATGTACTTTTCCTTGCTGATGGGCCTCACTTTTCATTCAACATATTTTATGTGGTTATTTGCACGGGAATGAATGTTGCTTTTTTCTGCACTATGCTCCCATGCCCCCATCCATTTTGCTAGCACCTATGACTTAGGCAAATTTTAGACTTTGCATGTTGGGGTATGAACTGCTCAGTCCAGATGGCTTGAATCACTAGTTCCCTAACTTTATGAAAATTTTCCTTTTTAAATCAAGAATCTTATTAAGAGAACTGAATTAATTCCTAATCATCTGACCTAAGGTAATTTTCTACAATCATATCTTCCAAATTGGCATCAGCATGGATGAAATCAAGTCAGCAATCATATATAAAGAGATCTGTCAACAATCATACCCAAGGACGTATGAATCCTGCTGTGATTAGCCTACCTCTGAGAAGCTGAGCTTTCCCACAAGAACAATTTCTGTCATTATTTGCTGCTAAGAACTCCGCAGAGATCTCAATCCATGTCAGAAGTGCTGCAGAGAGCTCTCTCAGCTCTTTTTTTTCCCTCGGCTGGTCAATCAGGTCTGAGACTCCCTTCCCACCCAGCCTTCATCCATCTTTTCTGTTTACATTCAAAACTCTCGGGGACTGACTCTACTGCCTTGTACAGAGCACAGTCTTGATTTTGTTTGGTCCCCGGACACTGTCATAATTATCAGTCATGTTTATAGAACGATCCTGTATCATCAGGTTGTTATGACACATTTTATTAATGTGTTGGAATCTCTTTGATGCTGGGTAGAGCTGTGAAGCAGAATTATACATCCCCAGTAATGTTTGTAGCAGCAGGGTAAGGCACGCAGGGCTGCTATCCCAGCGTTGTCTATATTCCTTGTGGAACATGAGACAGTTGTTATTCTAACCATCGCATACCTCATCCTTTTCATTTAAACCAGTATCAGCACAATGGCTACTGCTAGTCCAAAGTGTTAACAGCTGTGTTAAGTGGCAGCCAACCAATTTCCTGTAACTTGTGGTGAGGTAGCCAGATGCAGAGCATATCTATATAAAGACATCTTTTCTTGTGTGTGTGTGGAGAGGAAAAAAAAAAAAAAGCCCCTTTTACGTTTGAATTCAGTTTCCACATCTTGGCCAAGAATAGTGTGAGGCCAAACGGCAAAGGCCGCCATACCGAAAAGCACTACAGGGAAATGGGATGCAGTTTACTCAAGGTCAGCCTTTATAATGACTTTGTGTCCCTCTCAGTTGGCTGCAGAAGATCAGCTTCTCTTCTTTTACTGAGCATGACTGCCTTTGTTGCCAGTAGGTGTTCATTGTCACAAGAAGCATGTGCCTCCTGACCTAAACACTGTGGGTGCCCTGAGCTCTGTGCCTCGTCCTCCCTCTCTCCCTGTAGAAATCCAAACAAGCTGCAGATGCCTTCAGAAAGCCGTGCCACTCAGGGAGGGGAAACTTGCACAGTGGGATGAGGAAACAAGTCTTGCTGCTAGGGGGGCAGCCACGTAGCTGTGCCTGCATCCTCAACAGCTGTGTGCACGGCAGAGGACTGAGGTGAGGTGCTTCATTTGGAGCCACCAAGATCTCACTGAGACATAACCTGAGGGTCCTGAGCCCACCCCCATAGGTGTCACATCTTCTGCATGGATCGTGCCATTTTACAGCCCAGGCCGGAGAAGCAGCTTTGGGTCTGTCCAGGGGGGATGACAGCAGGACAGCCCAGCTCAGGAAGGCCTGGAGTTTCCCCTGCAAGGCAGGAGGTATTTCAGGGAGCAAGCAGACCCCAGCATTTGTAGCTCTTTTGCACAGCCCATCCTCCCCTGAGATATGGCCAGCAACAGAGGCTGGCACTTCTCTGGGCCAGGTTCTGGGATCAGAAGAGACTTTCAGTGCTTTGCTGAACAGTCAGGGACTTGGAAAACTGAGAGGCTCTTGTACCTTGTGCTGCAGATTGCTTAGGGCTGAGACTTGCCTCCCCAGTGTCTATGCAATTCGGAGAAGACTTGCTTTATCTATGTGCATGTTGAATGTGTACACATGAAGGATTGTCTGAAATCTAGCAGGCTGGAGGAAGGAGGCAGAAAGCAGTGAACAATACTCTCACAAGACCTTATCCACCTAAAAGCAGGTCTGTCCCTAATCATTTAAGACAGCGCACAATTACATCAATATTAAGGGAGGAAAGGAGGGTAGAAATAAAGGCAAGAGGGAATGGAAAGCTAATGAGGACTCATGCTCTTACCTCTACAAACGGCACTATGGGATCTTTAATGACTAGACGTGGTCAGGACCTCTATTTTTTGTCTTGTCTGAGCAACTTCCAACAGAGCCCCTATTAAAACCGTTCTGGGGGTATTGGTTTTCTCTTGACTCAGAGGGAAGACTGCTGCTTGAATCACTCACAAGAATTCAACAGCACCTGGGTTTTCATTGGCAATGAACCACCCATGCATTGACCAAGTGGGAGGCTGTTCGAGAACAATTTCCCACCATCTGGAGGAGGAAAAAAGCATTCACTGTGCCATACAACTGTCTAAAATCTGTGACATAGGAGTGATTTCTTAAAGAAAAATCCTCTTATTTATCTGGGAGAAGTAAAGCAAACCCAGAACCCTTCCACAAGGGGAAGAGTGCCATTTTACTGAGTGAGCACACATTCTTTTTTTGTGTGCTTGTGTGTGTGTGTGTGTCTAAATGCAGTCAAACGATATCCCTGAAAATTTCCCTAGAGCAGCTGAAAACATGAGGCAGACAGCAAAGTGCTGCACACGTATCATGTAGACATCTGAACTTTGCTATATTGGGAAACAGCCACAGATGATAACTGTACAAACAGCCTCACACCAGGACACTGCCTTGGGGCTCTTGTGGTACCAGAATCCCTTTAAGGTGCTCAGAGGCTTGTAATTACACGGCTTCACACACTGCTTGCTGCCTTCATCTCAAAGGTTTGTCACAGTACCTGTGAAATAGTCTTCTTAGAAGTGGAAGGTTGGAAGTACAGATAATGATAGCAAAGTTATCCTTTTCAAAACACACACAGGGAAACTCCTGATGACTGTGAGTGCTCTGTCCCAACTCTGAGTTCATGTTTTGTCCCTCTCTGAGCAAGATCCTGAAGCCTGATATGCGTGGGTTACACATAGCCAGGTCCTCCCAGAGCTGGATGCCGTTAAACGAAACTCAGCCTTATTTATTCAGTTCATTGGATGTGTCCACATTAGTACCTGTACTCCCACTGTGACACAGTAACATGTACACTGGCAAATACTCTGTCAGGAGTGTCCAGCTCTCAGGCTGTATCTGCTTGCACAGTGCCTGAGTAACAAAAAACCAGCTATAATGTCAAATGCAGATCTCTGTACCTTAAAGTTTCAGTTCCCACTCGTCTGTGATTATGGAAAAAGGACTCACTTGCCCATTTCCAATTAATGAGAAACATGTTTCTTAGAGGCAGTGTGCTTCCTATGCTTGAGTGCATAGAGGCTGTTGGCTAGCCTACTATATTTGACATGCAGCTGTTACGCAGAAACATCTGATAGTTTCTTTTCTTCAGGCTCAGTTGCTGTGGTGTCAGGAAACAGTCTTTGGTTTCAGTTCTTGTAAGACATGAGCAGGTATGGGAGGCAGCGTGATAACTCAGTAGCACAGAAAAACATCCTGCAGCCTGCAAAAGAAACTAGAGGCACAGGAGAGGGTAGGCTGAGCAGTTCCCAATTCTCATAGCTAGTTTAAATAATCAGAAATCAGATTTGTATATAAGTTTATTTTCTAGTGTGAGATTGAAGAACATGTCCATTGATTTACATGATAACACACCAATGCTCTACGTAAAAGCAGCTACTAACAAAAAAATGGAAACCTAAATTCTAATCCAATGGCTAGGAACATACAAGATGTGTTGGTATAGGGTAAAAATATCCCAAATCCATAATGCTATGAAACATAAGCATGGAAACTAAAAAGTTAAATGAAGACCTGCCTTCAAGTACCTAGGATGGTTTAGGTCAATGACTAAAGCTGGGATATCATACAACCATAGAATGGTTTGAGTTAGAGGAGGACTTAAAGGTCACCCATTTCCAACTGCCTGCCATGAGCAGGGACATTTTCCACTACACTAGGTTGCCCAAAGCCCCAACCCACCTGGCCTTGAACATCTTCAGAAGGGGACATCCACAACTTCTCTGGGCAATATTGACTTAACACAGACTGTAGGAGAACAGAAAATATTTTGTCTACTATCAGTCTTAGTGTGGGGAGGATTTAGCTCTCCCAGGGACAAGCTCTCAGGGACATGGACGCACAGTATACTATGAAATACAAGTGCCAGTAGCAGAAATAGATAGAAGCAGGTCTTTGAGCCTGTCTAACATATCATAATCATCTTCTTTCTTCTTTGAATCTTGGCATTAACAGCAGTAGCTGCAATGGTATAAGTTGTTTCCTCTCCTCCCCACCGTGAGAACAGTGCAGTTCACACTTCAACCCTTGCTTTACAGACTGCAGTGTTTATGGGTTTGGGGGAAGGTTTTGGGTTTTGTGCATTTGTTTTTTCTAAACCTCAGCTGACAAGAGATATAGCAGTGTGGTCCTATATCACGCTTGAAGCCTTTGGCTTCCACAAGCTGTGGCTTACGCTGTGGAGAAAGAAAAGGTGAACGTCCTTTCATGTGAGGCATTTTAATACTGAAGCCGTGAAAACTTCAGAGTGAAAATATGGCAGAACTTCTTGCCTTGCACAGCAAAGAGCCTAAGTAAGTCAGTCACTGTTCTGCTGCATTACCTGAGCTTGTAAGCAGTCCTCCTGGATCAAGATGATGGAATCCCCTACTGCCTATGGCAACAAGCCATCACACCTCTTGTATCTTCCATAATATCCTTCTTTAACATGGAGAAGTGGGTAGAAAGCTGTGGCCAGGATAGCATTAGCAAAAATGATTTTCACTTTTAGGAGATGTTTGTCACCTTTGCTTACCACTGTAACCTCCTGCCACAGCTCTAGAGCACTGGCATGTGTAGCTAGGGGCTGCAGAACCAGCACAGTGACAGCACAGAATGAGTCAAAGGCTTGTATGCCCAGATCTGTGGCCAGCTCCAAACAGCTTCTGTAAGAGGCTACTGCTGTCACGTCTGCGGATGTTTCCTGACCAGAATTTGTCAGCTCTGGCACAAAAACAACAATAACAAAGAAGGCTTATGACTGTCCCCTGTTACAATCTTGTCTAACAGCTCCAAGTGTCCAACCACTGCACTTGGAAAGGTGCTTGGGAAGGCTTGGGTTTATGTGCTACCATGCTTTCCCAAAGTTCATTTGCTGACTCTGCTCCTGGACAAAGGGTTGTCTTTCATTTTTTTCTGTGCTTTTTGACAGCAAAAAATGCTCACTGCTCATGAGGAAGCCCCTGGCACCTGCCTGGGAGTGAGGCCACCTCCACTGCCTAGGAGTGAAACCAGCCAGGACTGGTCACCAGTCTGCCCTCATATCCTTGCACCCACCCTTCCCTTCAGCATGAGGCAGGTGGGCTGCTGTCATTACCATCCAGAGCCTCAAACCACTCACATCTTCCTAATAACTTCCTATGGCAGACCTGTATTTTATGGCTGCCTGTAAAAATGGGAAAAAGGAGCAGGTCAGTTCCTGGGTAGAATAGACTTGTGCATACTGATCTACACATTAAGCTACTAAAGCAACTTTTGTTTTGTCTAGCTCTATATCTCCCCATGTCTTTAAGAAAAGGAAATCCAAATCCTGGATATAAAACAGAAAGTTCTCATGATTTTAAAAAAGCTTCTGTAATGCACAAACTGAAGTAATAGCTACATCCTTTTGAAAAGCAACTGGTTTCTTTTCCTTTGCTTTTTTTTTTTTTTTTTTTCTTTTTTCTACCTTTTTGTCCAGCATGACAAGAAACTGCTTGCTAAAGGAAGAAAAAGGATATAGTTTATTCTCTTTGGACTACTCTGCTTCTGACAGAGGCAAACTCTCTTCCTGCAAGCAGAGCTAATCCTCTTTGTCTGGATATTTTATTAGCTGAATTTTGAATCCTTGAACCCTCACATTATCGTGTGTTTCCCTTTAGTGATGATGTCACCTACCCACCTCCATGTAATGAGTCGCATTTAGCAGCCAAACACAAGTGCTGGTAGGATACAGACCTATGCCAAGAACTTCAGCCTCCTAATACTTACCTCATTACTTGATGAAATAGGAATATAACTTATATACTGGATGATATCCCCTGAAACACAAAGGAGGTTGCTGAGAGCCTACAATTATCTCCTAATTATAGGAACCCAATGCAACAGGAGCTGTTAGCAAAGTGGGAGGGAGAATTGATGCTGGTTCTGCAGTACAACCCATGATAGTTGAGCTACTTGGAAATTATTTTCTTCCTAAACATTTCCATATGACATGTGGGTATAAGAATGCCATTGTAATGCATCATTCCCCCGATGCCCTCTTCAAAAACTGAGAAGAAATACGTTGGGCAATTGGTAACATTGCGTTAGAAAGTGAGCGCTTTCATGTCTGAGACCCTGAAGAAAAAGGTAGCAAAGGGAATGGAAAAAATGAAGAAGCAAATCAGACAGATGGAGAGACCAAAGGAGCTGGGCAAACCCCTGCAGGACAGATGACTAAGCTTTCCTTTCCAAGTCAAACAGCTCCATTTTGGGACAGCAACAGGTTTTCATTTAGACTCCCTGCATTTCTCGAACATGCTCTGGGCTCCCTACAAGAATGTGGCTACTGTCTGTGTTTAAGACTAGACAGGCAGCCTACTTTTTCCACTTGGCTACCTTAGCACAGTATGTCAAAAAGCTTACGTGGCTTTGATAGTCAAACTTGCTCTTGGCCCCGCTGGATATCTGGAATTGGCACTTCAGAGTGAGCATAAGCATGTAGGGTCTAGACCTCCTAATTAAATTGTCATGTTTGGGACCCGCCCAATAGAACTGGACAAAGTCTGCTCTTGGAGCTGAAGGAAGGAATTTTCCAAAGTGTTTCAGCTCTACTCCCAAAGAAACCAGTGAGACCAGTGTTAGGCTGTCCTTTGAGGACAGCATTCAAATTCCAGCGTCCACAAGGAAGTGTGTCAGGGAGGAATTCCCATGTAGGATGTGCTTGCCGGGCCTGTTTGGCTGGGCAGGGCAAAGTTTTTTTCATAACCTCATGATTAGGATTACAGCAGCAGTTGTGGGAAGCGACTACCGAAGAGAGTGAAATGTGGGGCCAGTGAAAACCGCCGTTCAGAATTTTTGAGGAAAATATTGAAATTCAAAATGAAAGAAACCACAAGTTAATATTACAGCCTTTCCCTCAAGTTCATAAACTCAGACTGAAAATAGTTAGAATTCATTAACAAGAGTAACACTACTCACCCACTATAAATGGGACTTTCTATTTCAGTGATATTGGTTTCTCTGACTGGGGGGTACAAGGTGTCCATCTTTTGTGCAGTGGCAGTCAGGGAGAAGGACTCTCACAAAAATGAACAAATAAATAAACACAAATATTGGAGAGGCAAAAAAAAGGAAGAAAAAAAAAAAGAAAGAAAGAGAAAAAGCAGTGAGGAAGAGCCTGAAGAAGCAAAGCTTCCATACCTATTGCCTGACTGAGATCTGCTTTTCCTCAGCTCCTGTAATCCCAGCTGAAGAGAATGAACGGTAGGAGCAGGAGTACAGCCAAATCCCTGCTATGTTTCCATCCCATGCTGAGCTGAGCGATGCTGCAGGGAGGAGAAAAACAGCTATTCAAAATGTCTGTGACCCTCCTGAACCCTCTGAACTCCCACCTCCTCTCCCTCGGGCTTTTCCTACTCTTTCCTCTTTGCCAGCCAACCTGCTCCTGTCCCTTGACTGACTGAAGCAGGGCTTTATATTTGATTCCAAATTTGAAATGAAGGGGCATTTGAAATGATGTAAGGAAGCCAAATAGATGATGGTGATTGCATTCAAGGGCCCGATGAGCTGATAGGGAGGAGTGGGGTGGAGTGAGGGGAAGACCAGCGCGGGAGTCAGCCACTGAGTCAAACCACAGCTGTTAGGGACAAATTTTCTTTTTTTTTTTTTTTTTTTTTGTAATTATTTTTATAATGCTGCTTGGGATTATTATTACTATTAGTCTATTAATCTCTTTTTCCTTCTTTTTTTTTTTCTCCCCCCAAAATCGAGTCAGCTGCTAGCAGCTGGGAGCTGCTGATTTTACTGTTAAAGAGACAGGAACCCAGCAGCCAATTGGAGGAGACAGACTTTGCAGGTGCTTCTGGCTCTCGGTCCTGACACTGCAGAAACTTTGTGGTCAGCTTTATGGCTGCTGTCATTGTCTAAATTCTACAGTGCTGTAAGCTGTATGATCTGAAAGAAGTGACCCCAGAACCACCAAATAAGAGACAGGCAGGGAAATATGGGCAGGAATGAGGCAGAGGTGCAGTTGCATGGCAGACTTGAACAGCTGAAACAATGCTTTTCTAATACAATCTTTAAGATGTATTTTCAAGGCAAGGGGAGGGAGTATCTATACTTAATATGTATATATTAAGTAAATACTTTTGTATATTCATTGCCAGAATTCATTAGCAAATTATTGCAATGGAAGTTTTTGTGGTCTCATTGAAGTTAAGCCTGACTGTATTTGTGGTAGTAAAAATGGTGCTCTAGGATGGCTTAAGAAGATCCCACACAGGAAAGCAGAGGAGGTACCACATCTGACATGTCAAAGCGTCTGCTCCTGGTCATGCTCAAGTTACCAGACAGTCCTTAATTCTGACCCTGTATAGCTGCCCTTACAATACCAGGATCCCACCACCTCAGGAATGGAACAGGTCAGTGTTCCTGAAGTGGTGTCATTAAATCAACTTGTCCCACAGTAAGGAAGAAGGAATTACAGAGGATGAAGTGGGGAAGGACAAAAAGACTGCAACTTATTTATCAAGAATCAGAGCTCCTGTGCTTTGCCCAGAATGATTGTGAATGCCCCATACCTGGAGGTGTTCAAGGCCAGGTTGGATGGGCCCTGGGCAGCCTGGTCTAGTATTAAATGTGGAGGTTGGTGGCCCTGAATGCAGCAGGGGGATGGAAGCTTGATGATCCTTGGGGATCCTTCCAAGCCATTCTATGATTCCATGCTCCAGAGAGACTGGTGCACACCAACCCTGATTCAGAAGTCTGAATATCTGACTTAGTCTGAATAGTCTGAACCCTGATATTCTCCACTGACCCTGACAGACTTGAGATGGGAGAAAATGATTGTGAGGTAACTTCAGCTGTGGAAGGCATGGGTGTGTGCCACTCATCATGAAGATGCCTTGCAGATGTTTCTGCAAGCCCCTCTGCAGTCATTCTTTCCCTCAGAGACACAACTCCCACACTTTAGTTTCTTGTACACATATCTTCCCCATGAAACCAGTGGCTATGTCAGATGTGCCTGCAAACTCCATGAACTCAGAAGCCTTCCTAAACAGACCCGTGTCATGGTCTTCCTGCTTGAAGTTGCCAACCTGACTGATTACAAATGAGAACACCCCTGTCCTGGAGACATATTGCTACTTATCCTAAAGATCTTGCAGAGAGCACAGAACTCAAATGCTCTTTACACCAGTGCTGTTTCTACTGACCTGCTGCATCTTACACTCTGGAAATGGGTGACAGGATTCACCATTGGCCTCCCTCCATCTCTTTTTCATGAGAAAAAGGAAAGGGGAAAAGCAAAGGGAAAAAAGAAAAAGGAAAGAGAAAAAGAGAAAAAATAATTAAAGACCACCAGACATTAGAACAATTTCTGCATCCAGCACCCAGTGCTGCTGCTGCTGCTGCCAGGAACGGCTGCATGCAGGCAACACCCCAGAGTCTGGGAACAGCCTGTTTAAGGAGGTTCTTGTTTCTCCTTTGATGTATTGAGCCATTACCCACCTAAGCAGCCATGGTTTCATACTGGGAATTATGTTTAATCCTATTTCTCTATGAGAATCCTGTTTCTCCAGGAGAAATAGGATTAGTTTCTGAGAGTTCATCATTATTAAATTCATTGAATGAATTACTGAGACAAAAGATACAGAGTGATTTCTGATCCCTTGGTATGAGATGGGGATGCTGACTGGAAATGGCTGTTCTCTTCAAGATTTCATTTGACCATGCCAGTCTTTTTCTCTTCAAGTGAACACAAGTCTGCAGATCAGGACACTTTTTGTTCTGGGACCGTCTCCCCTAAATGTTGTGTTCACAGCACCTGAGAAACCATCACTCCTGATAGAAAAAGTCTGATGAAACCTTTGAATAAGAGTAAGGTATGTGATTTTATAAAGAGCTGTTTATATGTGTATTTCTCCTCACGTGGCCCTGGCCACCCATGCTTGAAGGAACTTTGCTTCAAGCTTTTCCCTTTTGAATTTCTTTCTTTTGGGTTCTACTCTTTTTATTTCCAGCCAAGTTGCACCTCAACTAAGTTTAAAAGGCCTTTTCTTTTTTGTGATTCTGATTACAACAACTTCCATTTTTCCAGCATCTCAGCTTATATTTAGAGGTTCTGATGCCAAAGATAATGATGATATTCCCCTTGATACTGAATCATCTGGTGCTGTATCACAAAAATATTGATTTTTTTTATCTTTCCAACTTTCAGCGAGCACTGTTTTCTCTTCTGAACATGCTGCTAAATTCTGAGTGCTTGTTGTGCTCTGTTCTAGCATTATACATTTGGACTGGCACAGGTAGGCATAGACGCATGGCTGTTTTCCAAATACTGTGCCTGGCTAGGAGTGCAGTAGGGCATGGCTGCAAGGCCAGGGTGCCTTCCCCATGTGGTTTTTCGACAAGCTATTGGGTGAGCCATAAACTTTGTTTTCAAGATCTGCAGGGCAAGGAGCATCTCTTTGATCTGGGTTTGCATGGCCCCAAAGGACAGAAGACATCCTGCCCCTTGACTACAAGCTGCTAGAGCATCACAAATAACATAATCAGTAGCCTTTATTAGGGGGGCAGGCCAGTGAGTTTGGATTCCTCAGGTAGCTCTCCCTATCCCATGGGTGGCGTGTTTCCCATCAGCTGCAGTGGAGCTGGGATGTGGTCTTTCCTTTCTGGCCATGTGCTGCTTTGCAAATGGAAAAATGTTTGAAGTTCTGTGCCTCAGACTCTGCTTCCTTTCTGCTCTAAGAACATTGCACTCCAGCCAAATGTTTCCTTTGTCTCATAGCCTCAGAAAAAAAAGAAAAGCTTTCTCCAAATAAGAACACGAGCAACAGAAGTGTTAGGAGAAAGGATACACTTACAATCCAAACGGGAAGAAAAAATTTTTTTCCCACTGGATGTCTGAATGTCTCAGTCAAGGCCAAAAGAAAGCAGTCAGCTTTGCCAGCAAAATCCTTAGCAAAAGAAATAAATGTCATCTCTTATGTGCCCCTGAACATACAAAGTATCCGGCTCTACTGCTGGGCTGTTCCCTTCCTTCTTCCAGAGCAACTGCTGCCAAGTTTGTCCTGTCTTATAGGCATAACACATCCAACTCAGGGAGAAACCAGGTGCTGTGATGGATTCAGTAAGTCTCACAAAGGAAGGAGAGCATTGTGAAAGAATACACAGCCATGTTAAGGAGGTTTCTTCTAGGACAAAAATAGATGAACACACACACAGGAACTGATAATCCCTCCATTCAGTTTGCTTTCTCTGTGGAATTTCTTTTTACTCCCTCTCATCTCACTGCTCCCCTCTCCTATCCAAAAAGAATAGTCGTGTTTCCCATCATTCCTTAGTTCTCCTTCAAGGCAAATTATTTTGAACTTAAAAAGAAGAAAAAAAAATATTTTAGGAGGTTGGCTTTTTTTGTTGTGTGTTTTTTTGTTTTTTGTTTTTTGTTTTTTTTTTTTTCCAGTGCAACTCCCTTAAGGAAAAACTGAATGTTTGACTGTGCAGTGGAAGCCTTTAAAAATCAGGTTTTCATTTCCGCCAACTGCTTTGAGTAGAAAACTTCATAAACATGAATACATATGGTGCACGCGTGCATACACACACACACACATATATATATATACACATACCGGCTCCTCAGCTGCTGAGTATTTGCAGCTTGACATTGCAGCTTAAGCAGAAGAAGTGAAGTTTTGCCAGAATGGATCTTAAATTAGGAGATAACATGAAGATAAATGCTTCCTCGGCGCTGCTCCTTTAGTCCCACCAGTTGTGTGCATGCTTTCTGCTTTGTAGCCAGCAGCCCCGAGTGCTGTTTTGCTTTTAGGAGCACAGCTCTGAAAGAAAGGAGGATGAACCGCTGGCTTTCATCCTAACAAAAAGATGGAGGAAAGAGAGAAAGTGCTGTTTATTGCCTTAGAGGAAGGCGAGCAGAGGGGTGCGGTGGATGGGTGGGCTGCCTTCCTGTATGCACAGCAGCTTTCACACTCACATTGCTACTACGCTGCCTAGAAGTTGGGCAGCGCTTGCTTTCTCTAAAAAGTAATAAAACAACAACAACAACAAAATCCAACAACAAAAAAGGAAAAATTCTGGCTTGAAGGAAACCAGGAAACTCTTTCTACCAGGAACCAGAGGCCAGGTGCTGCCGCGCAGCCTGCTCTGAGATCCCCCAGCCCAGCTGTGGCCTATCTGCTGCAAGCATCACAGCAGTGGCTGTTTGCCCAGAAACTGCATTGGCAGCCAGAGCCCTCCGATGGAAGGAAACTACAGCCAGCCCCAGCTAATCTGCGGGACAGGTCCTCTGGAACTGGGAGAGGAGGGCAGGAAAGCAGCGCCCGTCAACATCAACATCGTGGCTGTTTTGTTAGGTGGGGAGGCTGTCCTCTGCTTCCTGCCATCACAAAAGGGTGTCAGCAGCTCCTGCTGAAGGCACAGCTCTACGTGTGGGCTGCGTTAGAAACAGGAAAGATTATTTTGTTCTCAGTACTAAGATACAGCCAAAAAGCTTCAACATTTTGGTGTTTGGATTTGAAGATTTTCTGGGTTGGCATCCCGCTGCTGTAAGGTGTGATAGGGAATGGTAAGGACAAGTAAATCTTGATGGGACTCAACTTTTGTCTCTCCCCTGCATTGGAGACAGAAACACGGCAGAACTGCAGGCCACACCTACACATCTCACTTTTTTTTTGCTCCTCTGTTACCCAGTATTTTCATCATCATCCCCTGTCTATATGAGATCTCCCAGATAAGGAAACACTTGCACAAAGTCATACCAGCTGCTGCTTCTGTTACGAGAGGAAAGGATAGAGCTCAGCCCTGCCTCAAAGGACCTGGGGTTACTGTGGATGGAAAGCAGGACATGACCCAGAATTGTGCCTCCACAGCCAACCGTATCCTGGGCTGCACCAAAAGATGTATAGGCAGCGGGGCAAGGGAGGTGATTCTGCTCCTCTGCTCTGCGCTAGTGAAGCCTCACCTGGAGTACCGCATCCAGATGGGGAGTCCTCAGCACAGGAGAGACATGGAGCTGTTGGAGGGCATCCACAGGAGGGCCACAAAAATGATTCAAAGGATAGAATACCTCCCTTGTGAGTGCAGGCTGAGAGAGCTGGATGTGTTCAGCTTGGAGAGGAGAAGGCTCCAGGAGACCTGAGAGTGGTCTTTCAGTATCTAAAGGATGGCTATAAGAAAGAAAAGGACAGACTCTTCAGCAGGATCTGTGGTGATAGGACAAGGGGAAATGGTTTCAAACTAAAAGAGGGGAAATTAGATTGAATAGAAGGAAGAAGTTCTTCACAATAAGTGCTGAGGCACTGGAGCAGGTTACCCAGAGAGGCAGTGGATGCCCCATCCCTGGAGACACTCAAGGTCAGTCTGGATGGGGCTCTGAGCACCTGATGGAGATCTAGGTGTCCCTGCTCATTGCACGGGATTTGGACCAGATGGCTTTTAACGGCCCCTTCCAACTCAGATGATTCTATGATCCTATGAATTTAAGGTAGTGCTGTAAAAACACAGCAATTAAATGTGTATTGGGTCTTCTAAAGTTTGAGAAGTTCAAAACTTGGAGTGGATACAGGAGTCTCCAAACAGAAATTGAGCAATTGAGCAAAGCATTCAGGAAGCACCACAGACATTCAAATTTTGTCAGGCTGGCTATTTCTCTTTGAGTAACAGAGATCTGCACCAGATTCTTCTTTTTAACCTGGGTTTTGTCGACACTGGTTACATCCCAGTAAGGGTATATATGTGATTATCTGTGAGTGTGCAGCAAGTTGCTTCTCTTGCTAATTCAAAATTCGGGAAGACCACATCACACACAGTTAGAAATAAATTATTTATTTCATGGAAAGTGAGCCCTGTACCAGTAAGATTTGGGGTGGCTTTGCCTAGGATGTTTAAATGTGGGAATGAGCTGAGACTGATTCAGCTCAGAACTTCTGAACATCACATCCAAGGGAACAGTGTAATATGCCATTGTGCTTCTGTGAAATTACAATTTCTTCCTTTCCCAGATATTGTTGGTGTCTCTCCAGAGGATGTCTCAGCAGCTGGCAGGCACCAAGGAGTGAGCCACCTCCGGAAGGGCAGTCATCCTCTGGCTGGTGTCAGAGGATAAGTGATAAGTTTCCCTGGAAATCCTTTCAAGTTCACTGATGCCTTGTGTTGAGGTGCCATTTGTTCATCCCTTAAACTCTCAGGCTGGGTGACCTCTACAGTTCTCTTGGTCAGGCTTGTGTGCTGCAATCATCCACAGGGAACCTCAGTCTGCTTTTTGTAAAGAGTTAGAGGGATTTTACAGAAACTTTGGTTCCTCTGCAATCAGCTGCCAATCATTGAATTGCTCTCTTCTTCCCAAGGTCCATTTGGAGATGCATTCCTAGGAGACACATTGGGCCCCTCTGAGATGTGGCCTGATGCCAGGGGGCATGGCACGCTCCAGGGTTCTGCCATATGGGCGACAGTATTGACTCCACTCTGTGCTGGTAACCTCTCTCTGGTGGAGACAGCAAGTCTGGGAGCATTCTACTTTAGATTGGTGTTGTTTGGCCATGATGCCTCATATAGACACAGCTCCTCAGTGAGGCCTCATTCTTGCAAATATTTATGCCCATGAGTAATTTCAAGAGCATTAGTAATGAGCAGAGTGGGGTGACTCCTGGGTTCACAGAACAAACTGTGGAAAGCAATCATTTTGCACAAGGGGGTTGCGTACATGCTTAAATGTCTTTTGAAGTAAGAATGGACTTAAGTAAGTGCTTAAGTTCTTTTCAGAAGTGAGGGATGAGAATTTCCCTACTGTCTGCCTTTCATTTTGTTTGCTGCCTGTAGACAGATGTTTTGTGAGAGTGGCCCAGACTCTCAGTATAAAATTAATGGTTGAATGGTTTGATATCTGGTTGTATTTGCAGTTCTTTCTCCCTTTAAATATAAAAAAGCCATTACAACCACTACTCTCTTTTACATTTGTTGCATATGAAAGCACATTCCAGCACCAAGACCTGAAAGATTAGCTTTTTCCTAAAGCACATCTTGTCTGACTTATAAAAGTTTTACTAGTTATAAAACTCCTGAAACAATAAGTTTCTGATGGAAATGTTGACTAGGGCAAAAGTAACAGGTGTTGATATAATACTCCTAAAAACAAGAGACGCGGACATCTAGCTCAGTTAAAAATACACATATTTTTATTTCTTCGTATTACATTAATGCCTCAGTTCCTCAGGCTGAACAGCAGCAAGAGATCACAGGAATCCCAGGTGAGTTTTTTGCCGTGGCTTGTGAGATCTTAGCAGGCAATGTGTTTGTACTTAGTACCAAGCAGCTTCCTTGAGTGCTCACACCACATCCTCAACTGGTGTAAACTGGCATAGCCCTAAAGAAGCTGAGGGAGCTGATTTAATAATACTTGAACACAATAAGACACATCTCTGTTTTGAATTTTGTAATGCAGTGCAGCCTAATGCGAACTTACTGATGTGGCATTCCTTATGAGTACTGTCAAGCTATAGGAAAAAAGGGCAAATCCCCTCAGCTAACCTGTTTAAGCTGGGTTTGCTCATCCAGACTTTGATCCCTTGGATCCACATGTTACTGAAGACTGCATTTATGGCATAGGCACATGGTCAAGTAATTACACTGACCCCAAGCCTAGGTAACACCTCCCATAGGCTGATTGCTGCCACTTCCTTAGATCTGTACCAAGCCCTGCACATGGAAAGGATTTGAAAACTATCCTGTGGTACAGGGCTCAGCTAGAGTGTACGGGTCTCTCATTTAGCCAAGCACCCCAAACACAAAGAGTGACATGACAAGACCTGGTGGCACATAAAGGCACATCCAACTTACTGACTTCCAACCAAGGTGAGACTCTTCAGCATCCTACCAAGTCCTTGGGACCTCCTGACAGTGGCTTTAGTCTTCAGAGGCCTGCCTCTGCAATGGGTGATGGGAGATCTCAGTGTAGGCATCTAGATAAGGACCTGAGGGTGGCTGGCATGAGTACCCCTGCTGTGCTTCTCGCTCAGACTCTGTCTTCCCTTGCAAGGGATACCATATTTCATTATCTCTTCTTTCATGTTTTTCTCACCTTGTCTCCATTCTCCTTGCTCATAAACTGCAGAAAACTGCCCTGAGTTATCATTTCACTGCCTTCTAATGAGGACCCTCTACATTTGTGTTGTGTTAGAGGTTCCGATAAGTACTTCTCCAGAAGGAGCAGCCTGGCTGATTGCTGTACACTCTTCATAGGAAGGAATATAAATACAGTAATGAACTACAAATAAATATAATCAGCTAAGAACTGATCATTTCTTTGATTTCTTTTCTAGCTGAATGCATCCAGCTGTGGCATCCACTTTTTTTATCCAAGTCCTGCATATGACTCAGCAGCATCCCAAGAGATTGCTATTGGACCCAAATCCTCTGTTTGCAGCTTTAACTGTTTGTTCTCAACAGTTTGCTGTGGAAATTATTTTACAGACCTGATGATTCAGTGCTCTGTAAGGAATCCCCTTGAATCCCCCTTGGATTGAATCATCTCACTGCTCATTAGGCCCACCTGCTTGGGGCATAACTGCGGTGTAACTCCACTCTCTCTTAAAAGGCTGAGGATCCTAGCTGGGCTGGCACATGCTGCTGGCACTATGGTAGTGAGTTGTTGTCCTTGGTTTTGTATTTCATGACTTGCCAGTTCACAGCAGTCCTAAATTAGTGTTAATCTAGGAGATATATGAATTGCTTCACCTCTCAATAACGTGCAACAGACAGGACATGGCCCTCAGGAGTGGGTTATACATGTGAGTACGTAGATGAAATACTGTTACAAATGAAAACAAATGGAAAAACTCTGTCATGATTTATTTTAAAAATATCCTTCTATTCCACAGAAGGAAGAGAAGGAGAAATCAAACAAGAAGGCACATGGTAGATAGCTAAGAAACCAGAAAGTCTGATTTTATTGCTGCTGGTAGGCATACTTATGGAGTTTAGTCCTCTCAAAGTCTGTGCTGTGAGATTTCTTTCTTTTATTTTCCTTTATTCTTCTCAGTGGTGCTGATTTACTTGTATCTACATGGGCCTGCTGTGACAGTCCCTAAAATTCCTGTATCAGTCAAGAGTGATGATGAGGTAGTTAGATGGTAACTGTACTTGATACTTGAAATGAACACACTGCAAGAAAAATCAGTGATTCAAAGCAGAAGACAAGACTCTCTATAGCTAAGGTTTCTCTTTCTACTCTCAAAGCCCCAGGGCAGTGTCATAAGAGAAATCAAGATGGTGATTTCTGAGTGGAAGGGCAGTTGTTGGGATGGCATGATGAGGGAGATGTCTACAGGACTGACTCTAATGTGCGCATGAACTTTACCATAAGTTTCACCTCTCAAATACCGTAATAGTAGGTTGTATTTGGGGACAGTTCATGCAAAAACAAGGTTTATGGGTGCTGGAAAAATGAAGAAAAGGAGAAGGAGGGAAATCCAAACTTCTAGCCTGGAAGACAGATACGATAGGAAGGCACAATCCAGAAAGACACAGTGGCAGCACAGCCTATCCAATTTTCAATAGATGTAAATAATCCCTATTACAGGAAATGTGCAGTCTTCCAGATGTTTCACCTCTAGTTTTCTCCAGAGGTATTCTTCAAAGACCTGGAAACTTGAGGCTGAATCTGCAGGGTGAAGTGAGATTCCTCTTGGTGGTTTGCCTAAGGTCAGACTTACAAGATGAATCTTAGTGTCAAGAAAGAGTGGAGATTTGTAGGTACACACTGAAACTTTCTCCTTTTCTGCTTGTAGGAATGATGCGCCCCTGGCAGAAGTAAAGGTGAAGGTATGTATCCAGGGCTCATCTGGAGCAGACCACGTTCCTCATACGGACCAGTGATGGGAGGCATGCCTGGATCATACAACATGGATGCCACTCTGAGTAGCCTGAAAAACTCTGACTCTCGGTCCTTGTTTGTGGCTGATGTAACAATTGCTTTTGTGCCTGTCAATCAGTCCCTCTCATGCTTGTGATTTCTCAGAAAAGGCATCTTCTCTGGTGTTTTTTGATGCACATTTGGAAAAAAGTAAGAAAACAGAAAAACCGTTGAAACTAGCAAGCATATACTTTTAATGACAGGGCAGGATACCAGGATCTGAAATACCATTTTTTCTTCATCAAGATCCCAGACTGGTTGAAAAATCAAATAATAATTTAGAATGTAAGTGAACATTTTTTTGACATTTTAGCTTTGATCTAATATTGAAAGTAAATCAGGGGAAAACTCCAATTGACTTCAATTAGGCCAGTGCTGAGCAGTTTTGAAAATCTCACATGGAGGTCCCTGGGGAAGGGACTCTGTCATGCTCTGACTCCATGCCTTCCCAGCATTGCTGTGACACTGCTTGAATGCATTCAGTGTTGTGCAATGTGTTTTTACATATCTTTGGCAGTCTTTCTTTTCAGAAAGTCTGGAAACTAGGGGCAGGAGGCAGATACGCAGTTGTTCAAGGCTGAGACTATGCTTCCTTTTGTCCTGTTCATTAATTTCATTTTAGGCAGTTAAGTGCTGCCATAATCAACCAAACAAACTCTTAAGACTTTAGTTTCATAGCACATTTAAATTAACAAATAAACTCTTCCTGGTAAACCAGGGCAGTCTCCACGTAAAACAGAATATACAGAGGAGCAGGAGGTACTGCTGCAGTATCAGCAGGGCTTAGACACCCCCTCAAGCTTATACAGTCCTAGGGAGCTCAGAGGTAGTCACCAGGACTTTGCAAGTTTTTACAGACAACTGCAGGACTTTAAAGTCAAGAGAAAGTTTCCCACTCCCACTAAGCTGCAGAAGCTAAATATATCCTTCCTGTTTACTCTGTGTGATTTTAAACTAAGCTCCAGTCTATGAAACAAAACGCATCTCTGGCGTCTCAGCCCAAGAAGGAGCAGCACAGCTCTGGTTAGTAATACAGCATCATCTGACCAACCACCTCTGCCAAAGCTGGCAACAAAACTCACTTCAAGCAAGTTCAGGGGACAGCTGGTAATATCTGGATCAAATCAGTTCTGTGGTTTAGCTCAGACTTAAGGGATAAGGCATATGCTAATGGTCTTTCTCTCCTTTTTGGATAAGCATTTCCATTTGTAATAAGCCACCAGTCTTGGAGGCTGCAGTTTGGATTCAGAGAGAGAACCCACAGAGCACCTAGGACATGTTTGGCCTTGACAAAGTTTTACTTTCCAGCTTCTCCATTTGTAGTGCATTGACAGTTGTTTTCAAATGTCTCATATTTAACTTTCCTGTTTTTCTTAATCTGTGGATTCTTTTCTGGAACTTTCTGTGCATAGCAAAAACCTGTCGTGGTCTGGTGAGACTCTCTGACTCTCACAGTGCAGAATCAGACCCACCAATCATGCATTATTCTCAACCCAAAACAGGCATCTTTTGAGAGGAAGGGTGACAGGATGATGATTTCTTTTTGTAAGCAGATGTGAGGAACATGAAAAAAAAAAATTTCTTAATAGCCAATCCAAAAATGATAGAGGCACTATTTTGCAATACAGAGTGTATGACCTAGTAAATCCAAACCTCTCTAATGTAACATAGCTGTTCCTTCTCTACCTCTCTTTTTGTCTGAAAAAAAAAAGGTCAATTTTGTATTTAAGAAACACTATCAAAGATTTAATGATTGTACCATTGGCCATAGTTCAAACAATACAGGCAGGAAAGAATGTACAGCTGTCAAGTGTAAACAGAGATGGGTACAGCTCAGAAGTGCTTCAGACAAAATCATTGTATGTCATCGGCTGGTTTTAATTAAGAGCAGACCAAATATTCTCTCTCTCCCCCTCCTCCCTTCTTCTTTCCCTTTTTCTTCCCCCTCTTCGGTAACTTTAGACAAAATTATTTGTAGCATATTGTCTTATTGGTGTCTGTCCTTGTGGAAGTAAGCAAATGAATATGGAAATATCTTGATAGAAGTTCAAAGCGTGTTATGACATCCCAAGGAGACCACAAGATTGTAATCTTAAAACTGCAACAGTAATAAGCCAGGCTTGCACCTTCCCCCTTTCTGCATTGTAAGTCTTGCTTTAGGAGATTCCCATCATGTTTCATTGTTTCATGTTCTTACTTAAATCACTGTCTTGGAAACAGATTTCAGGTTGATCACCTCAGCCATATGGGTTCCCTTTGTTATGTGCCCAGGTTCTGACAGGAGGGAAACTTGTTTGCAGTACATCCTGTTTTCAGAAGTGACACATTAACCAATATTTAAACTCTTCTGGGTGGGCTTGAGCCAGAGGCAATACAAAGGAACTGAGGGAAGGAGATGTGACACGCACAATATTTATTTCTATTTATTTATTTTACATTCGTTTATCTGGATTGCTCCACTCCTGTCTTTTGGTGTTGCTACTACTACAGATCTCTTCTGATGCTGAGACTTCAAAAAGTAGAATTCATCTGTAAATATTTTGTAGTTAAGGACCTGGCATTGAGGAAATACTCATAGAGTTGTTCCCATCCAATTGCTGCAGCACAGAAGCAATTCTGAACGTACTAAACAGCAGATTATTGTGTTGTTTTGTACTGTATTTTGGACAACATTCATCCAGTTTGTTTTCAAGCAATGAGATGACTGTATCCCCAGATCAGTATTGATGATGGCTGTGCACATACTGTAACCATTTTGAAGGGTATCCACAAGAAGAAAACATGCTATCACTTTTCTAAGTGAGGCAGGCTTGATCAGCAATGTGCATTTCAACTCCAGGATAGAGAAACTCATCTCCACAGGGAAAGAAACTATGGTAAATAGGTTTACTTGCCAGCTCATCGTATTTCTCTTCACTGTGAAAAACAGCAGTAATGGCAGTAACATTCATACTATTGATGCTCTATCATGAAAGGACTTTAAGAGGCAAGATGTGAAAAAACTTACATAAGTCCCTATTACAATGACAACAGCAGGGATATCTTGAAAGACTGCACTCAAACATTTGAAGGATAAATATGTAGTCAGTGCTCCCTTAACCTGCTCAGTGCTGCTGGTGTTGAAAGTCTGATTTTTCTGGTCACCAGACATTTTCTTTGCTGCTACCCTCTACCAAGCTCTAAAGGGTGCTTTTTTTTTTTTTTTTTTTTTGGGAGAGCAGTTTATAGCTTCCCACATAAAAAGAATTCTTAGTATACATCATCCTGCATGTTAACGACCACAGAAAGAGTAGATGTCATTAGCAAATGCTGTATCAGTTATTTCCATATTTGCTCATGTTGAAGAGGCAGAAGCAATGAGAGAAACTCAAGTTAATTTTTGCCCACCAGTAGCTCCATACCAGTGCTGACAAATGAAACTGTACCCTGGCTTCATCTGCATAAGACTTCCAAAAACATTTTTGGTTTTCTAGTTTAAAAAAGTGTTTTCATTTAAAACATTATGGAAACAATAATCTGTAAATCACCTAGTAGACAAAAATAGGACACAGGATAGTTGACATATTATTTTACAATGCTAAATTTTAACTAAAAATCTGTGACCTAAAGCGTGCAAAGTAATTCTTGATTTTGGACTGCATAGGTGAACAAACCTTCCAACCAAAGCTGTGAGATAATATTTTTTCTAGATGTTAGCTGAAAGTATAGGTTCTTTCACTGTGTATGATGTGCTACAGCAATGTAGTTATTGAAAGGCCATATGCCTTTTGATTTGGCCCCTACAGTAGTTAACCTAGGGGACTGTATATTCATTTTTATTTACACTGTCTCCTTACTTAAACATTGTCAACTAATGCTAAGTAAAGACCATGATTCTCTGCATGAGGGCTAAACCACTTTCATATTTAATTTTCCTTTTCTACTTGCCTTTCTCTCCAAAAGAGGACGGTAATCACAAAACAATATTTGAGAAGCAAAAAAACTATGACAATTTTACTAAGGCAATGCAGAGAGACAGCATACCAGCCTTGGCTCTGATTCTGCAAACAGACTAACTCATACCAGTTCTGAGACAAAAAGGGAGAAGAAATGCAAATGGCCATGGAAATATGAGATGAATTAAGACATATGGAGACCTTCATGAAATACGGCCTCTAAACTTACTGGGAAACATGTTTCCTATTTGCTTCACACATTCAAATGTCTGTTTTGGATGCAGCAGAAATAGATTTATTTGATACTCTGCACAGGGTTAATGTAATATATATATTAATTTGCGAAACATAACTCCACAGTACATGTGTGTATTTTGAACATTAATTATTACAGCTAAGCTTGTATTATATATTATGTTAATGGCATAATGCTTGTATCAAGTTTGGTAAGTAAGCCAACATTTCTACTGAGAAACACAAGCAGAGGCCCCCCAGATGGATCAGGACTGCCTGAAAAAAAGCCATACTATTTTACAAGACTCAGAAGCCCAGTAAAAGTTCTCTACATCCTCAAGCAGCCTCCCAACAGAAAATAAAAATCCTTTATTAAGTAATGTGGCCCATTAGGGAGATATATATGACATCATCCGAACAAATGTATTTGATGAACAATGCACCACTCTGCAAGTGTGATTATGGAGCTCAGTGTGTGGGAGACCTCCAAAATGGACAAGCTTTCCACTTTAGTTTTGTTTCGGAAAATAGAGAAAATAGCATCTCAGGTTTTCTGAGAAACAATAAAGGTGTGTTTCCCTTTGAAACCAACCAGACTCTCTGTGAGGGAAGGTTTGCCCTTACATACTTGGAGAGGTATTCCATTCAAAGCTATTTTTCACTTTTTTTTTTAAGAATCTATTCCAAACCAAATAAAACAATGTCAGTATTCGGGGAAAATTAAATAAAAGAATAAGTTAGTTATAAGTCATCAAATTCTTTTTTTTTTCTCTCTGCTGCTTATTCTGCTACAGTAGAATGTAGCAGTTACCATGTTCCACAATTATATCAACTTATCACAGTTTAAGCAAATCTACACCTTGTATTTCTGCACATGAATAGGCAAGGGGCAAAAGTCTGCATCTATACAATGTCTCATATGAGTATGTGAGGAGTTCAGAGATAATGCTAGCACAAAACTGAAAATTTTTGAGGGGTGGCTCCTAATAATATCAAATAATATCAAATTTTTCTCTCTTTGCAAGTCATTTTTTGTACTATCAGTATTGTGGTTTGCAAACCACAGCTTTTAACACAGGTTTAAAAAAGACACAGGCTTAAAACAGGAAAATTCAACCATCTGAAAAATACAGAAAATCTCTTTTTGTTTATCTAAATAAATGAAAGATCAGGGAAATTCCCAAAGCTAGTCAACATTTTGTTTATTGTTTGCATTGGCTTGGGTTCATATCTGAAGCTCTATACTTAACAAGCCATCCTGAGAAGGCTAGATAGTCATGGCTAATGGCAATGGAAGCAATTTCCCCTTGCGGTGTCTGAGCTGGGGCTGCTGTTGCAGTAAGCCTCGAGCTTTGATGTCTGCCTGACACCACTTAGAAACATTACATTAATTAAGAATATAAAACTGAGAACTATTGCCACATTAATTGAAAGCTCCTACTGATGCCTGCTGGAGGCCCACCCCCCAGCTTTTCAGGCGCCGCAGCCCATTTCAGCACGATGAGTTGTAATATTTGCAGAAGCTTCAGTTTTATTACCATGTGATCTCTGTGTGGAAACAGATGTGAGGAGGAGGCACATCCCTCCAAGATGTACCAAAATCTATGGTACATGACCCATGCGTACCAAGGTCGGCCTTTTGAGTCCATCATTAGCACTCCAATTAAGTCAACTCAATCATTTGTCATTGCTTTGCATATTGCCTGCAATCTGATTCTGTGTCCTTCCTGCACAAGATTTGGCTGGGATGGATGTTTCCCATGCCCTCGCTCTACACTAACCTACGGTCTGTTCCAGGGGCTGCTCTTGCCCCAAAACCTGCCTGGGAGAGAGCATCCCTTGCCTTGCTGCCCTATGGTTCCAAGAGATGTCAGATGTTCCCCAGGAATGTATGAAGGTGAATGCTGTCAATCCCTTGGACTTCTGTAAAAACTTTACAAGGTTTTTGGATCCCCACCTTAGCTTACAAGACTCTGTGGCTTCGCTCAATGAAATAGGAAGAAATTCTCTAGCCATATTTGCAGTAAGTTCTCAGTTCAGCTAAAAAGGCAAACAGAGAAAGATTGAATTGTTCTGAGGTTTCAGTACAGTGTACTGAGTTACCACATTGCACAGAAGTGCACTACTTAAAAGCTCACTAGGCTCTTCAGCAACCAGCTGGCAGATTTTCCACAGTGTGTGCAATGGGGTTTAATCACCAATCTGATTTTCATAGACAATCTATCAGCGCTGAAAAGAAATAAAAAGAAAAAAGGCTCCCACTGTTTCTTTGGGGAAGACATCAACAAATAAAACATGCTGGAACACTTTGTACTGAGAGGTTTTTTTATTATTGTATTGGCTTTACAGATGTAATTTAGAAAATCATCCCGATTACACCCTTTAGAAAAAGTACTTCACCAGAAATAGAGAAAGTGAGGGCAACAAGTGGAAACTTGTGTTGCCACTCCTGTGGCTACTCCAAGTAAGACATCTAGGATATCTTCTGAGTTCTTAGTTTTGCTGGCATGCCTGTATTATCAAGGATGAGGAAACTCTACGAAGTTAAAGAAGAAGATAAAGCTCTAAAGTTTGAAAGGAAAGCACATTTCAGTCAGTAAAATTCTACTTCGCAGTCATGTTGGTTTGACTGCCCCATGTCTTACTTTTTAGCGTACGTGAGAATTTCACAAGTAGGTTACCATGAACCATGATGCAAGATGGGGGATTTCCCACCATACACCCTGCCCCCTCACCTTCTTCTCATTAGCGGTGTAAACTGGGAGATGCGGTCTGGCAAGGATGTCTAGTCAACACTTTATTGGAAATGAGGAACCTGAACTACCTATGCAGCCGAAAATGTTTTGCTCTACCTTCTTTATTTTTGTCCTAAAAAAAATAAAATGGATAGTTGTTATTAAAAAAAAAAAAATCATCTTTACTATCACTAGTTAAAAGGATGTGGCTGCTTTGAAATCCTATTATATTTCTTTGAGACTCAAACATCATTATTACAGTTAAGAAACAAAGTTTATGGGCACTCAAAATGAGTAAACAGCAGTCATGTGTGTTCTCTACACACCAGCAGAGTCTAATGAAAAATGGCCAAATGACTAGTTATGTTTCTTTACTTTCAAGGGTCTAGATTTATTAGAAAGGATTTGGTTAGAATCTACAGAGTTCTATTCATAAAGAGCTCTGTCCTGTTTCCAATGGAATTTCTGCTCTATTTACCATTTCCACACAATTCATCTAGAACGTTCTATTCTCTTGTAAACAGTTATTTTTACTTGATGCATTTTTTCTTTGCTTTGTTTCTGTGACTTCAATTATGTTTCTAAATTCAGTCAGCAGTCAGCATCACTGGCCTTCTTACTCAGACACCAAGCAAACTCTATGAAAATGGCAGTTCCAGCTTACAGTAGACAGAACGGTTCCAAGCTAATGACTACTGCGACACCACTGAAACCAAGGTAGATACACATAGGGCAAGACTAGCCCTCAGAAACCCCACAGACTTGTAAGACTCGTGGCAACATTATGATAGAAAATTATATTATAATTTCTAATTGTATTCTTTGTAAGAAAGAACAGACGCAGCGAGCTTAAGAAAAAAGGGCATAGAAGTTACCTGTGGATAATGAGTGACGTATAGCCAGAATTCATGTTGTTTCTCTATGGTTACACTGGGGAGATTTCAAGTCTGAACATGAAAATCATGTCACATTCCAGCTTCACTGAAAAACAGCATTTACTGAGGGTACATAGTACATGGCCAGGCTGAGGATGTGGGTCCAGATCCAGTTAGGAGGAACATAACTGGATGGACACTAATGGGCTGCCCGACACATTCAAAAGCTGCTTCCCTAAGGCAGAATCCTCAGAGACCTGACCTGTTGAATGAGAGCCGTCTAAGATAGTCTGCAGGAAATGCTGTGTTGCGGCCGCAGCTACTGCCAGTCTTCCCTCCCCTTAAGATCTGAGGTTGGGCCGAAAATCCAGCTGAGAATGGAACTAGTCCTTTCTCAGAAAGATAAATAAGGAGAAAATAGTAAGGTTGTTCTTCCCTCAAGTATCCACTTGAGATAAGTAAATTATAGTTTCAAATCTCACCTCTTTGAGACTTGGTGTAGGACTACAGAGCCAATTCTCTGCTCACCCCAAAGCTGTGGAATAATCATTGGATTCTCTCTGACCTAGTGAATAACAGCAACTCAGAAATTCTCTCGGCTCCTTTTAAAAAGTTTATATATTTAACTCCACATAAATACAGGCAATAATGACTTCACCCCTTGCCCTCTCCAACATGAAATGTTTTCCTATCTGGTGCATTCAGTTTAGCCTTAACATTTGGTTCTTGTACCTTGCTTCCTCTCAGTATCCTGCAGCATAAAATGCCATGCAGTGATTGGGAATTGATTAGGTCTGGAGTTCAGCACACACAATTCAGCTGTCAAGTTAATGTTATTAAATGGTTCTTCTAGTCCACCAGGAAGTATTAGAGGGTTGAAGGTTAAAGAGCTTTTACAGTTATCTAGTTTAATTGAACAAGCTACTATGTGTATCATTTAGACATTTGTTGTCAGATTAAGTATTAACATATGCTTTAACATCAAGGGCATACAGAGTGCCATGTGCAAGTCATATTTAATGTGTTAATAAATGTATAATAGCATATTGAATTCTCATATTCATAAAGGTGGTTGGATGGAAGGTGTCTATTTTGTTTAATCCACTTTACAAAGCAGTTCTTAAACAATCAATACTTAACATGCCATAATTGCACTTTACATTTAAATTGAAAGGTTCTTAGGAGCAAACTGGAGTGGTAGTAAAACTCTGGCTCTTGGCTAAAGAGGTGCATTAGTCAGGGTAATGCTGGGTGATGGCTGTGAATGAGAATGGATATTTGACTCGAAGAGAAGCCGTGTGTCTGACAGCACCACTCAGTAAAGCTGCTGGCATTGGACCCACCATGCTTCACATTGAGGCTCCTGCCCATAGCCTCTTCCAAAACAGATGGCAGCTACCCTTCCTGGGTTAATCCCAACCCTGCTGAAGTTATTTCACTTACTATACTCACCTTCGGGTGGGCTCCAGGGTCAACTACAGGTAAAAGCTTCAACTCATTTCTTACTTTAATTGTGCATCACTACTGCATTCACTGACTGCCTAACTCAGTCACAGAAGAAATCATAGGGACCCTTTTCATTCGTTTGCTCTGCATTGCGATAAGACCGGGTTATACACAGCAAAGTGCCTATTGAAATTTCAAAAACATTGCATTTTTTCAACAACAAAAAACTACGCTCATTCAAAACATGCAATTGCAGAGGAAAAGTCAAAGTATAGTGCACAACATCACATGTAGGATATCACTTAAGCCACTCACGCAGCCATAGCTGGAGCCTCTCTGACTGTAACGTTTGCTGTTTTGATTTACTGAAGAGTTAATCCAGTTAGAAAACAGAAATTATGCCATACTGATTTGTGTAACTGACTGACCAGTGCACAGCTGAAATTATCAGTTCTGCAGTTGAATGCGTTAACTAAAATTTCAAAGTGTTAACAAATAAGGAAAAAAACACCAATCCTGGAAACTCAGTCAAACTGAAATTAGCTGTTGGATTTAGACGAAAATCTGTGAATTTTTCTTCAGTTATTCATTCATTACCAGTAACAAGTTTCGTCACATCTCCTGTGATAAACGTGGTACCCTCACCATGAAATTTAAACAAGTCACAGGATACAGATGACTCAGCTGCTGTTCGAAGAGACTCTCGTTTCTGTCAGACTAAAGCCAACAACATTCACACAGTTTTTTTCATGTTAGAAATGCCAAGATACATTCAATTGAGCCATCGTGGGGAGCTCTCACGGCAATCGAATAAAAATATTCTCTTATTAAGAAAGCATATGGAATATTAATTGGGAAGTTCCTCTTGGCCCCATCTCAGGTATGCAGGAAGGATGCACAGAGCATGGTATGGACAAGCACCTATACAGAGAAAAAATACTGTAAATTGGGATGCTGGCAGTCGGAAAGATGTGATGGAAAGGGGATGCACAGAGACACCTACAGTAGTTGGAAGTGATGGGAGGAGGAGCTTGCCATCACTTGAGAGCTAGTGGCAGCCGACACAGGCTGGTCTGGGATGTGCCAGAGGAAGCACTCTTTCCACACAATTGCTTTCCCACACCTTTTTTTTAAGTCATGGAAGTCTCTTTTAGTGGTTGTTGTGGAAGCCAAGGCCTAAAGGGAAAGAAAAGCCATCAGGAATTATGAAAAACACAATGGACCAAGTGCAGCCTCCAGCTCAGGATCTCCCTAATGCTCTGATGGCCAGAGCTGGAGAGGAGGGAGAGGATACAAAAAGTATATTCACACCATCACTGTGTTTCTCCTTTATTTTCCCCAGTTGTCCATTATTTACCATTTTTTAAAGCAAAATACTGAGCTGAATGCCCTCTGTTCTGTCTGCTGTAACTGCCCTGTGGTGCTTACGATAGGGTTAAGGAGAAAGTGTGTTTACTTGGAGATGTCCTACTACACTTCGGGAAAGAGCAGCTTAGTGTTAGGCCTTGATCACTCAGACTTACATGAGATTGACTTCACACATATAAGTAGTTTCATTAAATTCCCTTGGACTGCTCAAGTGCGTAAAATTAGGCATGTGCGAAAGTGCTTCCAGGTGCAGGGACTTATAAGGCACTTACTGTGGCCCCAGTACAGAAAAACACTTCAGCATGTGCTTAAGCTCCATCTGAAGACAGTTGGTGTATTTGGCTGAGTAGGCATGGCCTCATGGCCACAGTAAACCAGTGATTTACTAACATGTAGCATGCAAGCAATAAAATCATGTTATTTGTTTAAAGTCTGATAAAACAAAACAACAGCAGGGTACACTGTATGGCTTACACGTTGCAGGTGCTGGTTTATGAACTCAACTGACACAACAAGAAACAAATAAAACTTCTAACACAGACATCTATTTCTGATCTTTCCTTACACTGGGCACATTAACTGGGAAGAAATGTTTTGTGGGCATCAAATTATCACAGTCATGACTATATGCAGCTAAGGTTTTCCTTTCTAAAATCAATTCCAGATCAATAGGATTAGGTAAGACTGTCGCCTGAGTACTCTGATAAATAACAAGAAAAACTTTAAAACTCGTTGACTGCAGAATAGAGACACTTAAAACAGAATGTAGTGTTTAGCCCCAGGCCTTGGCAACGATTGAAACAAAATGTTTTTGAAACAAAGCAAATTGGCATTTTGCTGACTTTTAATGTACTTTCTTTCCAAGCAAGACACCTGGTTCAACTACACAAAACATCTATTCAGAATTATAGTCTAAGCTTTTGTTATGCAAAAGGTAAATGAGGGCAATATGAACTCTGTGAGAGACAGGCTTGGTGTTGGCTTTTTTTTTTTCCCTAGGGTAATCTGTCAAGAAGATACTGGTTGCTGACAGGAAACCGGGAGTCTTTTGAGGATATGCTTGCTTATTTATTTATTTATTTATTTATTTATTTATTTATTTATTTGGAGGTGGGAGAGAAGGAAGGGAAGAGTCCAGTGGAAAAAGAAAGATACCAAGTGTAGTAAAATGCACTGACTGAATTAACCACCACAAGAAATACTATCATATTTCAAGGTTGAGGTTTACAGAAATGATGCGTGTGTGGATGTGTGCATCCATGCAGAGCACGCAAGTATATAAGGATAGAGACGGTGGCATATAAGAAGAAAGTTGGGTGTCACAGCACTATTACTGTGTTAAGCTAACTCTGATGTTGTCAGAGGTGTTTCACGAGCTCCCTCCCAGATAGGGAGGGATTATATTGTTACGTTTCCTTACATGTCTGTTGAACTTTTGTGAATTCAGACCACTCAAATCTGATGGATCATCAAATTTATTAACTGTAAAGACTGACCTAACTCAACAGCAACTGAAACTACAATCCCATCTTTGACATTAAACTCATGGGAGGCTGTGAAGTGAATAAAATCCTTGCCTGCCCATTCAGGACACCACTTTCATCTCGAATTCCATTTTGAAGGGCACAGTATGTCATATTTCACTATGAAATCTCAGTCAGATTCTGAGATCTGATCAGAAGGCCAAAGAGTTTGAGCCATCGCTTTTCATACTCCTACAACTTTCAGGCAACAGTGAAGTAGCTTGATGCCCTCTGTCAAATAAAGTAGGGTGATTTTTCAAACAAAGTGCCAACATTACAACAACAAAAACCCTCACCCCTATATTTGGTCATTGCACTTCACACATCTAATAAAATTGCACAAAAGAGCATCCACATCTTGTTCAGCCCTTATTTCAGGCTTTTTGGGGATATGAGGGGAGGCAACAGCTGGATATACACATCTACTATATTGTATTATAGTGGGTTGATCACTGCTCTGAGTGGAGTTCCTTTTTCTGCTCAAGCGCGGAAACCTTCCACAGACTAAAAGCTAGAATAGATCTTCTTGGGAATGTTTCAACAGAAGAAATTTTGTCAGAACTTCTGAATCAAAACCTCTCAAGAAAGACTTGGCTTAGACAAGTTTCCCTCCTTGAGAAAGGTACTGAAAAAGTTAGTAGTAGTTTAAAAGTCTCCCTTTGTAATTTCAAAGGAAAATTTTGGGTGGGGGGAGGGAAGTTCTCTTTAAAAGCCCTTTTCGTTTTGTAATATAAATAAAGCAATGTTTTAAAAAGCTAAAATCAAAATAAGTAAAAAAAGTTTGAAAGTCATTAAATGAAACTTGTTTTGTTTTGTTGCTTTTAATTAAAAAAATAACCAAAAAGCATAAACAAAAACCCACCTGGATATTTTAGCTATTTGTCCTGACTTCAATGGATGTATTTTCATGATAGTAATATGCAAAATCTTTTAAATTTCCCATGGGACAAGAGAAAAAAAAAACAACATATCAAACCCAACTCCACAAAAAATCACAGTAAGGAAAGACAGTCCTGACCTTGTGTCTGGGCACAGGTATGGAGAGCACAAAGAACGTCAATATCACTGTTGTGAATGCTTCAGGAAAATCAGATGTGCTCTGGAAAAAATGGATAGCAGATTCACTACACTGCAAGATGACACGTCATGTGGCTTCTATGATTTTGATCCCTGTGATAAAGAAGGTTTTACTACAGTAGTAAACAAGGGGTAATATCACTGTACTCTTCAAATGGTTATTAATAAAGGCATAAAGTCCTGTCTCCTTTTCTGGTGGCTGCTTCTAATATTATTCCTTAATTATAATCGTGAGAGTGTTTCAAAGTGCTTCCATAGCAAAGCAGCTATGCTGCATTTCCAACAAGATGGAGAGAGAGGTGGGAGTAGGATGGGTAGTTCGAACATCATATCAGAGTTCCCAGCTCCAGCCTGGCTGCCTCCAAAATATGCCATTTGAAAACCTGCCCCTACATTAATCCCACTAGCCCTCTCTTCTCAATGCTCCTCTAATTCCATTTCTGCCTCAGGGATTCCCAGACTTCCCAAGTTATCTTTCTATCTCACTGAATTACAGAGTCACAGCAATAGCTGGAACTGGAAGTGACCTCTGGAGGTCCTTGCTCAAGCTTGCCCAGGATTGTGTCTACATAGCTTTTGAATAACTCTAAAGTTACCTCAAATCTTGTGCATTGAAATCCCCTGCCCTGCCATAGCAAAACCTCCAACCCTGTGCAGCTTTCCTACTTCAGGGTCACCCCAGTTT
The DNA here is from genome assembly GCF_019232065.1 of Centrocercus urophasianus. Taxonomy (NCBI): domain Eukaryota; kingdom Metazoa; phylum Chordata; class Aves; order Galliformes; family Phasianidae; genus Centrocercus; species Centrocercus urophasianus. The sequence continues at coordinate 29,843,212 of NW_024884364.1, read as the reverse complement.
CCGTTCCCACTCATACCTCCACCCCAATATCCTCCCTCAGGCCCAGCAACCTTCCCCTGTCCCCTGCTCTCAACCCTTCTCCCCCCAGCTCCTCATGTCCACTTGTGTGAGGACTCACTTCCCTTTCTCCAATCTCTCCCCATCCCTGAAGTCTCTTCCAGCTGACCTCAAACACAGCAGATGATTAAAATTAATATAATTAATCCCATTCTTCCTTTGCTAACCAAGACAAGTGCAGGCACTAATTCATGCTCCTACCTCCTTGATGTAATGCTTGCTTTTGGCCCCCTGCCCATATCTCCCCCCACTGCAGGGTTCTCTGTTCAGCCCTTCTCCTTAACCAGAGACCCTTGGGATGTTCCTGTGTGAGCAGGGTTCGGCTCAATCCCACAAGCCACAGGTTGCTGGCCACCCGCGCCTGCCTCAGCCAGCCAAACCGGCCTCTTCCATTCTTGTGGAGCCAGCTGCCTGGGATCCTGGCAACGATTTCCCAAATCCAGACAGGAGCTGTAGCTAGAGCTCCACCTGCATTGAGCCTGCAGGGAAGAAAAAGCGGACACGTCTGGGAAAAAGGAGCTTTATGGTAATTCTGCAGCAGGCATCCAGACTTTCAGGATGGGACCCTATTCTCCAGAGGCTTGGAACGGAGTGGGAAGCCCAACATCCATGGGCAAGGCAAGTGCAAACATGTGCAGAGCAGAGAGTTAGGCTAGTCCCATTCTGCCTGGTCAGATCCAGATCTCACACCACATGCATGCTGACCAAAGCAACAAGTAACAGCGTAGTATTTGCTCCGCCTCTTGGCCGGGGGCTGTCTGTGGCCATGCCTGTAGGGGTGGCAGGTCCCTCAGGGTGGGCATGGAAATACAGCACTTCTCCAGATCACACCAGTGAGAAGCAGATTGAGGTATGAGCTGTGAGACCTAGGGCTGCATCTTCAGACCTCCCTTGGGAACTCCTTCCTCTCCGTTTTGGTAACATACAAGCCCCAGCACTTCACAGGCATCAGATTCACAAGTTCTGACTTGGGCATCCCTGAAACCTGCCAAGAACACCCCTGAGGACATGAGTACAAAAGACAAGCGAAAAATAACAAAATAAAGACCAAGTAAGAGTCAAATGCTCTGAATGCTAACAAACAAGTGAGAAATCTTACTTTCTTCATTCACAGCAGAGCTAATGGGTGAAATAGGGCCATTGTGAGTAAGCAAGGTTCTAATATGCACGATGCAGCAGTCATACAGGGTCCACCAGAAAGCCATGACAATGTTGGCCACCTCCTGTGGTATATGGTAGCCACAGCCCCATCACGAGGGATGAGAATGGGCAAAGAGAACCACGTCACATGCCAGAGGCACACTGCCTGCACACTTGGGGCAAACCATCTCAGAGCTTTGGGCTGGGTTTATTGTTTGGCAAAAATGAAGTTGATAATATCTGCCTCACAGGGGAGTTGTGAGGTTTATTAACGCTGCACCTAGTGCTTTGAGATCCACATAGTGAAAGTCCTTTATGACTATTTTATTGTTATTGTAGGGAGATCAAAGTAGCAGCTCTAATCTAATGCCATCCCTTTTATGTTCGTACCACCCACTTGCGTGCAGAAGTCAGCCTGGCTGCGGAGCGTCTCCTCTGCATGCTGGCCTTCCAAGGTGACGAGCCATGTTTGTTGGGGAGGTTTTCCAGGGTAACTAGCTGCTAGTCAGCCAGGGCTTGAACCTTATTAAAGAATGAAGGCAGACATCAAGTTGCATCATTGTTTAGCGAGGCTGGAATAAACCATTTAGCTCTGCATTTTCTCGAGTTACTTGGTATGTTGAAAAGATAGGTGTGGCCAGACAAAAATGTACAGTACAAAGGCAGTGCTCTATTTGAAAGCATTTTTAATTCACTGGAGTTCAGTCTTCAGTCCGTTTGCAATATGCGTTGCTGGTATTGTAGATTCAGATGTACATACAGGCATACATATATGTTTGTAAGTCATGGAAGCCTGTAAGACACAGAACAGGAGAGAGCAAGTAGGCCACTCAAGGATTTTCCTCACTCTTTTTGATGGAGTTAGTGTGGTATTCTGGTCTAATCTCAAATAAATTTTTGTTTTTCTGCAAGGGAAAGCTACTGCTGGGAATCTCAATTTATTAAGAGTTTGGATTTGTTTCTTCTTGGACATCAATTTCACAAAGTGCCTTAATGTGTGAATTGTACACAAAGAGTCTAAGATATCGAAGTGTGACAGTGAGCGCTTTGTTGACGAGAGACAATGTGGTCCAATTATTGCAGGGGGGAAAAAAAGAGAAAAAAAATTCATGTTCAAACCTGAATGAAAAGAAGGAGCTGTATAGAACAAGTCATGCTCCCATTTTTGGAAGAAGACCAAACCCTATGGCAGATATGTTTATTTTAATACTTTTATTATGCTATATATTACTCTGAATCTGTTCATTTGAAGTGAAGAACCAGAGGGTATAGCTCCAACGAACAACTGAATTCTCCACTTCTGCAGCAAATCGCACCTGCCTAAATATGAGGTGTAGTGCTACCTGGTTAATGGAAGTTTCTCTTTGGTGACTGAACTGAAAAGTCGTAATAACAAGGATCTAAGAAAATAAGTTGTCTCACAATGGAAATATCTTGATTTTTAGCAAACCCAAAAGCAGCATGTTTAATTTTAAGATTCTGCTGAGCCAAAACTAAGTGTTTGGGAGGGGAGAGTAATTTCTTTCAGGTTACTTACACTTTGTAGTAAGAAACAAAGGAGAACCAAACCATTAGAGCAATAACAACGAAAAATCTTATTAATTGAACATGTAATCAGGATAAAAACAGAAGTTTCTTTTCAGAAGTTGAAATAATGCACACTCTTGCTGCTTTTTAACCTCCTCTCAAACTGACCACTGAATTCAGCTCAAATTTATGAAGCTTCAGACTGCTCAAGCTTGTGTTTTTGACTCATTTATATTTGGCAGAGGATGTGCTTAAATGCTTTTTCTAAATAGAAAAGTCACATTATTTTCTATTGTGGAATTTATCACTTATGGACTTATCTATCAAAACACCTAGACCTTACAGCATGAAAAAAATGAAAATATTATTATATCCAAGAGTCTAAGGAGTGCAGGCATGCCCTGTGAAAATACACAGGCAACAAAAATCCACATTTTCCATGGAAGAATAACAGGTAGGATTTTTTTTTCCATCTGTTTGTACAGCTCTACCAAAGTCTGTGTGCGATCTTGACGTGTATGTACAGTAAATGCTCATATGGAATAATACACACCACTGCCCTCATGTTGCCCTAACAGCATTTATCAAGTAGTTGGTCAGAATGACAGAATTATTTTAAGGATGATTATGGGATTACACCACAGAAACTATTTTCCCCTTCAGAAGTGGGTGGTGGCACTGCTACATGATAAGTGAGAAAGTATCTTTTTTTGGTTCTTTCTGATGTAAAGAGTCAAAAAGATCTGTCAGCAGGCAGTGTCCTGGGACTGCCTTATCCTTAAAAGGAACAGAAGTTCATTTTTGCTGTGGTTTAGCAATGGAGCTTGTGTATTTTGTTTTTTGTATTATTTTTTTTCCCAGAGTGGCCTTCTTATGTGCTAAAAATGCCTCATCACGGTAAAACACAAAACAGAACCTTCCTTAAAATCCCACCCCTTCTCCTGGGGTGTTTGCCTCATCGAGTACTTTGGAGACCAGGGTGACTCATGTAAACTGTATCAACATGGTTCATCTTTTTTTTTTTTTTCCCCTTACTTAATCTTCAGTGCTTGAAGAGAGAGGAAAATGGTTGAAAAGCATTTCAGGGTGGCAGCAGGAGGTGAAGAACTTGTGAAAAGATGAATGCCAGCCCTACTACAAAGGATGAGAAAAGTCAATGGTATCTTCCCCACTAAGGCACTCAATCCTGCATCTACCTGTATCTGCTTATTGTGAAGAGCCCTGGGTAGCTTTTGTGAGAGTGCTATTAGTAGCATAGAGGCTTACACCAGGCCCTTCTTGGAAAAAAAAAAAAAAGAAAAAAAAAAACCACAAAACCAACCAACCAAACAAACAAAAACATAAAATCATAGAACATCCTGAGTTGGAAGGGATCCACAAGGATCTTTGAGTCCAGATCCTGGCTTCACACAGGATCACCCAAAAATCAGGCAATATGGCAGAGAGCATTGTGCAGGTACTTCTTGATCTCTGGCAGCTCAGTGCTGTGAGCACTGCCTCTTCCAGTTCCTGACCATCCTCTCAGTTCCTGACCATCCTCTCAGTGAAGAACTTTTCCATGATGTTCAATCCGAACCTCCCCTGAACCCACCACATCTGTGCTCCCTTTCAGTGGAAATCTATCTTTGTCCGTAGGTAGTCCTGAAAGCACAAAGCTGCACTGACAGCTGCACCCTGCTCCTTTCCTTCCAAAATGCAATGGTTATAGATGAGCAGGGTCATGGAGGGTCCTGATACATTATTAAGATTTATGGAGTTTTTGTAGCTTTTGAATGCAATTTTAGAGAAAGAAAGGAAACAATCATTAATACATTATTTTAATGTACCCAGCGACCTTGAAAGCTTGTCTCCATGTTTGGTAGAAATCGTTCATATTTGATGGTTGGACTAGATTATCTTAGAGGTCTTCTCCATTCTTCGTGATTCTGTGGCCTCATCAAAGGATGTGTGGGATCCTTTCCACTCACTTACCTATTGCTGTGTCCCCTGTGTGCCTTATGTTGTTTTCTGACCCCTCCAAGCCGATAAATTCATTTCACTGAAGATCAGACTGTCCAAGCAAAACTCTGTGTTTGTGCTCATGTGTGTGTTCTTGTACCTATGTAAAAACTTACATTACAGCAAAGATATTTTTCATTGGGCATAAGTACCTCTGGGAAAGCAAAACAAAATAAAAAGCTTATTTGCTTTCTTTCAGTCCAACAGGGCCAAACACATGTTCATTTCTGTTAGTTTAACAGATGAATGAAGTAGACCTAAATCACAAAATGGAAATGAGAAGAAGTGCTCAGAAAGACCTAAGAAAAATGCCGCCTACAATCCTACCTGGGAAAACAAAATAAAACTCATTCTTTTCAGCATCAGGTTTGTCGCAACTCATTCTTTTCAGCATCAGGTTTGTCGCATTCTTTCTCAGACAAACAAAACTTCCCTTACCAGGTTTACAGTTTCCACATTGTGAAACACAGCTTGCTCTTCCTCATCTGCACAGATCAGTCATTTTTAGATCGAGGTCTCATTTTTCGGGATCAAGTTGCAGTGAAGCAACATCAGAGCCCTACAGAGAGTCAGCCAAGACCTTTCCCAACATATTAGTCCTTGTAAGCTGTCAGCTAGACTTGGTACTTCTGCCTGAAGTATACACGTCAGGCATTCACAGTTCTACACATTTCTTAATGGAGCTTTTCTCTCCTTTCCCAGCCATCTCCAGCACGGGGCACACATAAGGATCCACCACTGTCCAGCTTGCATCTGCCTCCTATCCAACCCACTTGGTGGCTCCTAGCTCCTTTACTGGAAAAGAACAGCCATCTGTTCTGTTGTGCTCTGTGTCATCTTTCCCTGGTATGCCTCAGAAAGATTCTGAGCCAACCAGTCATTCTTTGCATAGAAGCCGTTTGACCATGCTTGATGAACCAGGTTGTCCTCCAGTGTGTCCTTACTTGCCCCATGAGGGTCTTTTTGCAAGGAGCAGCAGAACTGCTCACAGCATTCTAGGCAAGTCCACACAGGGGTTTTATACAGACTTGTAGTGACGGTGGTTTGGTGTGACTCTTCCCTTCTCTGGGCATGGAGCTGGTATTTCCACAGTACTGTTGCCCTAGGACTCTGTTCCTGGACAGTTGCAAGTGACTCAGAGACCAAGCACTGAATATTTAAAGTTCAGAATTTATTTTTTTTCTCCCCAGTGTCATCACTTTACACTGTTGAAATTCATCTGCCATTCTTGTCTTCAGTTTAATTCTGCAAAGTGTGAGTGATTTGCTGTATGTGTGGTGCAGGGAGAGAAGGAGAAATGTTAAGCAATGCTCACCATCCCAATGCCTCAGAAATGGGCTGGTTGTCATGCATTCACATTAATTAATCCCGTCCATTGCCTGACATAAAATACAGAGAAGTGTACTACTTTCAAAGCCAGAATTTAACAGAAACCTCACCAATGACCATTTGAGATCTGGGGAAGAGAAACAATTAAAAGCAATTGATGCCATCCCAGCTCTTTGCCTGTGAGCATAGCAAATTACTCACAGCACATCATCTGCTTTGAAAGTATGTGCACGGGGGGAAAAATGACTCTAGAATTCTCAGGCTCATTAAATAATTTAGAATACATTTTAAATTCCAAGTATATGTTTTTGCTAACAGTTATAACTGCCAACTCGAAAAAAAAAAAAAAAAAGTGCCCAATACACTCAGAAAAGACATCATGGAATGAAAGACTAGAGGAATTGAAAGCAGTTTCTGGTGCTCATGAGCAGAAATAGGCCAAAGTCATTGCTCACAAAGTATGTGCTTGTTGATGAATGGAGTAGCCAGGTGAGGGAAGATCCTTGACATTCTTCCTTGAAATGATTTTAAACTGAAGGAGTGGAGATTTAGGTGAGATGTTAGGAGGAAATTCTTTCCTGAGAGGGCGGTGAGGCGCTGGCACAGCTGCCCATAAAAGCTGTGCTGCCCCATCCCTGGAGGCGCTTAAGGCCAGGTTGGATGGGGCCCTGGGCAGCCTGAGCTGGTGGGGGGGCAGCCCTGCCCACGGCAGGGGTTGGGGCAGCGTGGGCTTTGAGTTTGTTTACCAACCCAAACTGTTCTGTGATTCTATGAAATCAGCAGCGTGGCCAGCTACACAGCAAAGCTTTTTGTATACGGTGTTGAGCACCAGGCTCTGATAAAACAAGGTCAGCGTCATCCAGTTTTAACCACCCTGAGTGCTTGCAAAGCCTATGCAAGGTTAAATAAAATTTACTGTAACTCAAATATTAAGTGTCTCCAAGTTGGCCGCCCACACAGGAAACTTCTTGGAGCAGGTGGTCACTGAGGCCTACTGGTTGCTCCGGCTCCACTCGCCCTGCTTGTGGCTGCTGACTCACCAGCAAGCTACGAGCCCAAACAAAAGGCTCTCAGATCAACGCAGAGGCATGGAACCAGGGAAGGCAAGGTGAAGGAAGCAGTCGTCAGAGCACACAGTCCTCAGAGCGTGCAGAGGATGAGGAGCTAATAAGAGGCAAAATGAAACAAGGCCCTGTAGTGCTGGCCTGTTCTCCTCCAACTTGAGCCCAAAGGGAATATTGAGTGAGGCAGCCATGACAGGCTGAAGAGGAGATGGGCACAGCAACATCACAACTTCACTCATCTCACTGTTGCTCCAAGGCTTCCCCCTGCTATGGGGACCCTTGTGTTTTCTGCTTTCTTACCCAAACGTAAGGTCTGCCATCACCCTACTGGTCCCCTCAGGCACACGGTCAGCTCCAGCTTTTGGTCATCAATGGCATTAATTTGGTTTCTGTTTGCTATATTGGCAGGTCTTCACCCTCTTGCCATTTCTCTTGCCATTTTCTCAACAACATTCATTTTATTACCTCCCATTTCTTTGGCACATTAAACCCCCATGCCAACGGTGCTTTTGATTTCTGTTGAAAAAGAGGAAGAGTCACATTTCCTGAGTTTTCACTCAGAGAGCATAGAAGACATCAAAAGTGTGCATAATGTGTACTGGATCTGTTTAGATGACTCACCGTGGTTGCCAGCAGACATACCTGTAACAAACACACACCCTGAAGTATTATAAATTAGTCTAGTTGTCTAACACACTTGCTGAGTGCCTAATACTGCTGGTAAAAAATGTCCTGGCTTTGCTAGCATGGGAGGATGTTGTAAGGTCTGATCTGAAGCCAACTTAACACAGTGAGCTTCACATCTGGGTTTAGATGGTCACAAACTATTCCAAAACAGTTTTCATTCAGCAATGATCTTTGAGCTGCTGGGACACATCTTTTTGTGCCTCAGATGGGGCTTAAATACTTTGCAGTGTCAGGGTCTGTATATATAGTTGCTGATTCTAAGAGCCAGCACTCTCCTTACTAGATTCCCCTGGGTTCATATCATAAATGCCTGCCAAGGCAGTAACACAGTTTAGAGGTGTAAAATCATACGCATTTTTATACCAGAATAGTATGTTAGCTGAGATATAACAGGAAGAAAAAAACAACAACACACAAATAAACAAAACAAATGAAAACAAAACAAAACAAAACCTGAATCTAAAGTAGATTTTGGTGGTATTACATTATTAGAAAGCATAGCTCCCTTTCTACCATGAAGTTACTATGGCAGATCAGGACCACACAATAATTTATTAAATCAAAAAATATAGGAAGCCTAGTGCTAATCCATAGCAAAGCAGTGATACCCTGGAACACTTCCTCCTATATGTTATTGTGGATGGAAGAAAAAATAGGAGGCTTTCCCTTTTGGAAAAAGTACTATTTTTCCAAATGCTCGTGTTTTGTGGTTCAGCTTTCATCAGCTACACAATGTATTTTAAGTCACAAAGGTATAATGCATCACTGCAGAAATCTCTTCCTGATTTATTCATACATCCTGCAATGCAACAGGAAACTTTCAAATGCTCTTTCCAAACTTCCCAATCACAAATTGCATTGCAGCCTGTAAAACAACCATCCATGTGTTGCTTTCCAAGAACATTTCACATGACACGTTGTCAGGGAGAAGGCTATTAGTTGGAAGCCTGCGTGCATCAAGAATTCATCAGTCTTTTACATCTTGCTGGAAACTAACTTGCTCTGGTTTTATTTTCACTGACTTCAAAACCATTCCTGTCCCTGTATGCTTTGCTACAAGCAGCTGGCAGAGATAGAAAATGGGGAACTGAAAGATTTCAGGAACACAGATTTTAACCTACAGTTATATCACTTTTAAGGCATCTGTCAGATGTTGTTTACTTGCCCACGTTCCTTAAACCCAGTGTAAATAGCTCTACTGCTCAGCAAGGCAGGATTGGCTGTGCTTACACCTCAGTCACAACCAGACAGAGTTTGAATTGTTTGAAGGCACTTTGAAGCAGCCAACTTGCTCAGCAGAAGAGTTTTGCCACAACCATGCCAGCCGTGCAGAGAAACTGCCTGATGCTTCTTGAGTGCACTTCGTAGTCCCAGCAAGCCACGTGCTGCTGCAAGAGCCAGCCCTGCTCTGGTACCCAGCTGAATGCCTAAATTGCTCCTGAGCTTGTCTCCATCCGACTGTAGCAGCTGGGATAAGGCTCCTCGAGCCTAATTTGGCCCCCTAACAGGGAGATGCGTGGTTAAGCCTCCCAGCTTTGGCAGCTCATCCACAGCCTCCATCCAGAGGTATGCACCATCCAGGGAGCCCAGCTAATTAGCTGGGACTACAGCCCCTCTCTACACAGCTGAAGTTGGGTGAAATCAAACCTTCCTTTCATGACTTCTGAGACTGCAGGACCTAAGTGGTTCCAGAATTAAGACTTTTCAGTTCTTTCTATATCTTTATTTCACCGCAGTACCCAAATTGGAAACACATCGCAGGGATTGTTTGGGGCATATGTTAGTGTCAGATCTGCGCTGTGAGTTTCTGAAATTTGGTATTCCCATGTTTGTAAGACAAGACAGCAGTTTCTGCATTAAGTTTTGGCTTTGATATTTTGATGCCGTCTCTGAAGCAGATGGGTATTCAGTTCCATATGTCATCCAGAGCTTTGTTTTGAAAACACCAGGGGAAAAAAAAAGAAAGCAGCAACTTTAATCAGATTTTATCCTGCACCTCTGACCATCACTAACAAGCAGAGAGATATTTAATAATTTTGTGGGTGAGTTTGAACTGGAGCAGTGCATCTTCCAGGTATATCTGTAGCATAAATGAGTAAAGAAATTCATCTGAAAATCTTTTATTGAAAAATAAATACTGTGAAATTCTAAATTCTTCCAGGGCATTTATGTTGGGTTTGCCATATTGCTTATATCTAAGAGGAATTAGAAGGCTGCATGATTCTAATGTATCCTCTTTGACATGACTTCATTATAACTGCCTTTCATTATAATTAAAAAAACATAAAACAAAAAGGCTTAAGGATTTCAGATAGAAAAGAGTTTTCTGCTTCTGGGTTGCATGAATGGAGTTCACAATCCGAAATATACAGTTTCAAGGAGGTGGTTGAGTCACCATCCTTGGATGTGTTTAGAAACCATTTGGATGTGGTGCTCAGGGACATGATTTAGTGGAGGGCTGTTAGAGTTAGGGTAGGATGGTTGGGTTGTGGTTGGACTCGACGATCTTTAAGGCCTTTTCTAACCTGAGTGATTCTATGATTCTGTTCTATGATTCTAGTTTTTCAGACCAAAATCTCTCCAGTAAATTCTGGTGACATAAAACTTATTCTCTCTTCATTCAGTATTATTTGGGATTGTCACAGGAAGGAGACATCATTTGTTCCATCTTCTGCCAAAAATGTATCTATGGAGTCATATGTTCTGACTTCTGGTCCTCACAGTTACTTCATTCATCTTTTGGCAACCATTTTTCTTTGACGCATGGCTGGGGCACCCAGCTGTGCATCCTGCCCCACTGCAGGAACAGCTGAGGTACCAGTGAATCAGCAGCACAAACACCACAATGACAGAAAGATGGATTAAGACAAATCCTCAGCAAATTTGCCTTTCCTGCTCTGACAGCCGGAGCTGACCTCTGAACCTCCCAGGCACATGCGCAGCAGGAGAAATGGACAGCTGAGTATGGATACTCATCCAGTGCCTCTGGTCAAGCCTTGCCTTCTCACTGCTTGGTTGTTAGTATAAGCTAACAGAGGTGTAATTATTTCTTTTTACAGAGTTGTATGAGGCTCAGCAATGCAATATTCAGATTTTAATATGAGCGAACAGGGCATGAATGTAACGCAACTGGATCTGGAGGGCAAGAAGGCAGATTGATCGCTCATCCCAGTATTCACCCTGCTCAGCTCTGGTCTCAACTGGGAAGAGGTAGAGGCCTTTAACAGTTAGCTTTTAGCCATGACTGAAAAATGCATACATATTTATTTTAAACCAATACTTTTGGTGAGAAAACTGAGAGCTGAAAGTCGTTTTGTTGTGTTTTGGTTTGTAAAGACTAGTTAAGGATTTTGCACACATGCACACACAGCACACGCATTTGTTTTAATCGCTAATCCAGACAAACTGAAGATTATGTTGTTGTATTAAAGGCTAATGTGATGAAAAGATCAAGGCATTTAATGAAGTGCAAAATTCATCCTACTTATGAAAAGAAATGTTGCTCTCTCCAGGGAAAACTCTGTACAGAAAATGTGGCTTTTTAATGAAAGTTATTTGTGTCTGTTTAATATTCTGGACCATGAGAAAAGATTTGTTGTTGTTGTTGTTGTTGTTTGGCATGTTAACAGCATGGAGTGCAGTACCACTTCATTTTTTCTAACAACTTGAACTCTTTGGCAGACAGCCCCACGCTGGAGTGGATTATCTCTTTAGTTTAATTGGATAGTTCATTAGAAGACTTGATCATGTAATTGGGAAGGATAGTAGAAAAAATTTAAGAACTTCCTAGTTGCTGTACATTAGGCTCACCTCCTGTCGAGTTCTGGGAACCCAGACCCACCACAGCTTCTGAGACACTTAATTACTTTCTTTCTCTGAGCGATTGTTCCTGTCCCAACATCCTCTTCTCTGATGTTCAGAACTTCCAAACGAAAGCAGAGGGAGAATTAAAAAATTAAAATCTTGAATGGGGAAAGATCAACTTTGTGACACTTTTCAAGCTGCATAATAAAGACGAGCTAGCAAAGTGCAAAGAAGAGCAAAATCCCACCAGTGAAGATGGCTGTCCCTATGACTGCAAGAGTTGTGCAACCAAAGTCTACGAGGGAGCTTTTGGAGTAAGTTGCTTTATGGAGATCGCTCTTCCTGGCACTCATACACATCTTGTAACACTTGTAAATCTTGCAGCAATTAAGTGAGCAGTTCCATACCACACAATATTTTACTTACAGACAAGGACCCTTATATTCCTCCCCCAATAAACTGCACAGAACTAAATTTGGAATTCCTTGTCAGGGGGATTTGGACAAGAGAAATGCATTACAGATGAATGCTTTCAATAGTTTCCACAGATTCAATCTAAAGCTAAAAATCACCTGTTTGATTTCCTAAAGTGGTTTTCCCTTACAGCTGAGATTTGCAACTGATGGTATCCTTATAGTGAGTGACAGTATGAAGCTATTTATTTCCAGCAGTAAGGAAATCATATATTATATTACTCACAAGAGGCACTGTGTGTTCTGTTCTTGGAAGTCCATAGTCATCTGTTAGTTTGAAAGGAACAAGGCTGTCAGAAGCTCTTAGTGCTGCTGGCCCACTCTTGAAGTCAGCACAAACTGGGGATTTACTTATAGTTATCGGAGTGTGATGACAGCTTGCTCTAAGGAAAACCTGAATTACAGGAGTCATGCAGCAGATGTGGAAAGCTTGGACAACCTCATCAGAATTGTCTGTAGAGGAAAGAATGCTACAGGAGACTGATGATTATTTTTGAGTTCTAAAATATTCCTAAACCTGGGATCTGTGGGAGCAAGGGAGGAATTTTCACCAAGCCACTCTCACACTTTGGTATCTCAGAATAACTGAAGTTTCAGAAAATCATTCTCTAAAATTGACATGCTACTTTTGCAAGCCTCTAGACTAGAGCAAGAAAATATAGGTATGGTCACTGGCATGAGGTGGAAGTGAAGTGACAATCTCAAAAATATAGAAGTATGAATAAATAAAATGAGAGAAAGTGGAGAATAGGCAAATGCAGCCTCCTGGCTGCCCCTAGATTCTGGCCATTCTCAGATTGGACAGTCCCAAGCTGGGAAGGACACCTGTGCACTCAGCAGACCCTGAATATGTCTGTCTCATCTGCTTGGCCAGACCCATGCATCCTTATAGCACCGATGATTTCCCCTGGCAAGATAGAGTCACTATCTGGATGCTTGTGCTGTTTCCACTTGCCTGTTCCATGCTTCAGGGAGGCAGTGGTAGGGCCAACAGTGCACATGCACACGATAGCTCTGACCTGTCACATCAATAGCAGAACCTGTGAAGGGAAGGAAGCTAACAGGGGAAGAAACAAATAAAGCAGCCACAAAAGAGGTTACAAATGCTCCAGGGGAAAAAAGAAAAAAAAAAAAAAAAAAGCCCCATTTTATTGCTGAGCTCTGCCTTTCAAAACATGTAAGCTTGGAGAAATCAGTGCCAAGAAAGGTCATTCTGCAAAAACACACTGCCCTGATGCTCTGCAGGGCTCTATACAGCCCCAGTGCTGCTGTGGGATAGATACCTCTTGCTCAGGACTTTTTTGGCCCTGAGATATTCTTTAACTGGAGAAATGGTGGGCACTGAAGGAAAGGATGAAACCTCCCTAAAAGTTCCCACATAGGAAAATAGTCTTGAACATCACCTAGCTTTGGTAACCAGCCTTTGTGACGACAACTCCAGCAGTGCTGAGTAGGTCATGGCCCTGAGAAATACCCAACTTACTCAGTGCTCAGAATCCCACCGCCCTTCTGCACTCCAAGATCTCTTGGTACTGACTTGGTCTCCCCATCGTCAAGGAGATCAGGACAATTCTGTAGATTTAGGTCTGCTAAGACTGATGTCACTGAGTGACTCAGATCCTGTAAGTCTCCAAGGACGGCAGGGAATCAAAACTGACTTACTGAGAACTTTGAGGTGGCCTTGGTGGTTCTGGGTGGACTCTTTGCTAAGATATAAATAAACACATAGCACTCAGTAGGTGTTGCCTACTGAGCAGTGTAAGCTCACTGTTTTATTTTAGATCAGAAGCTGAAGTTTTGATGTTGTTTGCTATGTACTTACCAAATATTGCCTTTCTGTATGAAAGGCACAAGAGGTGCGAGTAGTAATATATGTCCAGAGTCAAAGAGAAAGACAATATTGATTCATTACAACTGAGATGGCAGAAACATGGAAATACTATTTTGTAATAAGGTTATCTTTATTGTAGAGTACCTTGCACATGGGGAACCACACAGAATAGTTACAGAACATAATTTCTGTCCAAAATATTTACTCTGGTTGATTTCTTTCCAAGGAGAGAGCCTTGTGACAAATATCTAAAGACAGAACATGTTTGATGCATAAGGAAGGCATGGCTGGGTAGGAACAGATTTAGTGCAGCTCAGAAATAAATGTGTTGGGTTTTTTTAATATAAAAATGGAAAAAAAATGCATTCAAAATGTTGAATTTTAGGACTCTGCAAAAGTTTTCCAGTCATTAGAAGAAACACAAGACTCTTAAAATGAGTGCAAAATACAAACATTCTCCAAAACAAAGCTGCCTATTAGACAGTTATTACCACCACTTGCACATTAACTACTTGTGTTGAGTACTCAAGTGGATTGTTTTTACTCTCTGTACAAAATGGATATAAGATATTGCAATATTTCTAGTATTTTATTAGAGGACAGAGGTCAAAGCCATAACATAACTGAGGAGATCCAACTCACAAACATCAGTCAAACACAAAGTAATGCTTGACCAACCTGCTTGACTAACCTAATAGCCTTTTATGATAGTGTCACTACGTCAGTGGACAAGAGAAGAGCCGCTGTTATATATCTGGACTTCAGTAAGGCCTTTCACATGGTACCTCACAGCATCCTTCTCTCCAAATTGGAAAGATACGGATTTGATGGGCGGACTGTTCAATGGATGAAGAACTGGCTGAAGGATCAAGTCTAGAGAGTGGCGGTCAATGACTCAGTGTCTGGCTGGAGATCGGTGACGAGCAGTGTCTCCCAGGGGTGACAGGACAAGGGGAAATGGTTTCAAATGAAACAAGGAGAGATGTAGATGGGATACAAGGAAGTAGGCTTTTACAGTAAGTGGTGAGACACTGGAACAGAGTGCCCATAGAGATGGTTGATTCTTCGTCCCTGATGACTTTAAAGGTGAGGCTGGATCAGGCCATGGACAAACTGATCGAGCTGTGGATGTCGCTGTTCATTGCAGGGGAATTGGACTAGATGGCCTTCAGAGGTCCCTTCCAACTCAAAGAATTCTATGATTCTGTGATTCTAATGGTGTTCTGGAAAGCACCTACCAAGGGAGGGCAGCAGCCCGTGGCCTGTACTCTGTCTGCAAAAATAAACCTTCAATCAGATCAAGTTTACAGTTTGATGGACAACCCAGATACTAGGCCTGCCAATGAAGTCAGACACACAGATCCAGTCATCAAAAAGTTTAGGATAGAGGCTTTTCTTTACAGCTGTGCTTTTGCTTTTAATGCATTCCGTATAAAATATTTTCATATGTTTGAAAAAGAAAATGCCTACATTAAATGATCACGGTGCTGTCCTCAGGGGAAGTTGAAGATGTCCAAAGTAACAAAATAAATAATGAAGAAAAAAATGGGTCATGCTTTTTATAGCATTTCCCAATAATACAGATAATTTTTTGAAGTGTTAAACTGTGTCTTTTATTGTCATATCAGCCAACAGTGCAGCATTCATTCAGGAATCTGTAATTTATTAGCCATGATCCTCTTTCATCGGAAGTCAGTCTAAATAAAATTGTGGCTTCTTTTTATTTGCTGCAACTTCTAATAGTTGTGTTCGTGGGAGTGCCACCAAACACATGGTGGGCTGGTGAGGGCCCCACACACACTAGAGGTCACACGTGTCCCTGATGCAGGAACTCCTTTCTTGTAGTGAACTTCTTTACCCAGTGCAGAGCCTCTCAAAGGACTGGAGAACCTGCCATAGGACAGCAATGAGCCTAAAACAGAGTTTTGTAAGAGACGTTTGTAAGGCTGAAGGTTTGAGGTTAAGGCAGAAATTGGTGCCTTCAGGATTTTGTCACACAGCTGAAGTTCTTCTTGTGAGAAGTAATAGCTGCTGTTAGGAGCAGAGTAGAAGCTCAGCCTTCCTGAATCTATTTTTAATTAGCAGCACACTTTCTGGGAAACAGACTCTCAGGGATGTACCTTATGTAAGGGCAGCACACCCGTCGTAACACGCCTTGAGAACCACTTGAGGGAATGACCTCAGTTTGAAAATCTTCTCTTTATTTTTCCAACTGGCAGTTGGAAACCAGTTTTTCTGAGACACATGGAAGGAGAAAATCATCACTAGCTTTGAGCTGATTACTCCCCAGAATGACCCCAGCCTGCAAAGAAGCTTCCTGACACTCAGGAAACTGTTACTCCTTGCATTAGGTGTGTGGATTTCTAAACTCCCTGCTGAAAACTAGAGCCTGACAAAGATATTGGTGCATCTTGCTTCCTTTATCCTGTCATTTGCGCTATCCACGGGAGATCTTACACCCAACTTTCCCACTTCTCAAAAAGCTACCCAGTCAGATAACTTCCTCCATCCTCTATGCTTTATGGTGAGAAAAAAGAAGGACTTTTGCTTTATTTCTTCAAGTCTGAAATATGTAAGAGGTTCATGAAGTACACAACTTACCTGCTGCATGAGTGGGCCAGCTGCAGTTACAGATACACCATGTGTCTCTTGTAACATCTTTGGTGGAGATGCAGGGAGACATTTTTCCAGCACTGTCTTGGTGAATATCCTATCTGACCATCAAGCCTCTAGTTATCCTCATGGGAGATGTAGCCTCCATTCCAATAAATTTTGCACCTAAATTATTTCAGAGTAGTAAAATTTGCACATGCAGCAAAGGAGTAAGATGCTAAATGAAGATATGGAGTCTTCGATGTTATATATACATAAAGCGTGACAGGGCTTTTAATGCATTTTTCCTCTCTCCTTATGTCTCTTTCAGACAGACACAGTGGTTTGCTCATGGTCTTAGCTATGTATTCATAAGCTGACTGTGCACTGGAAATCACATGGCTGTGGTTAGTGTAGTACCATGCTCAAACTTATAAATTGGGCTAAGAGGCAGGAAATATTATGTTGGGCTTACTGCCACTCTAATATATCTACATGGCATCCATCTGGTGTAAAGTGCAGTCAAGGTATAGCTTCCTTTTCCTTCAAAAGACCATTTAGCTGCACTCTTGGTTATCTCCCCAGTGCTTGGAGGTTAGCTCTGGAGGAAGGAGCATTTCAGTGGAAATAAATGAAATTCAGATGTCCCTCACCTTCCAGGCAGGGGTGAGGAAGCAATCCTGTGCACTGTTGTCAGCTTGAAAGAAATAAGGGTCAGGAGGAAAATACAGTAGGAACAGTCAGGATGTGCAAAGGCAGTAGGGAAATAAAGACTTCACTCATCCAACTTTGATAGGTTTTATAGGGGTGTAGCCCCCTATTCTAGCTGAATAGACTAAGATAACAAAAACATATCACTCACTGCCAGAGGAAGGTATGAGTATCTTGAGCAGATCATACCTTTCATATTGCCATCCACAGCAACTAGCCAAATACCAAAAAATGGCAAATTTCTTGATATTTTTCCTTCTTGGTTCATACCCACAGTGGCAGTCCTCAGTCATGTCCCAGTCCTGCTGGACTGAGGTTCCATGGTAGGGGATACCCCTGGCATCTTAGCATCAGCACGTGCCAAAACCAGTTAAGAAGAGGAATGAAAGCCAGTAAGGGGAAAATCTCCCATTCACTTCCTATCTGTTTTCCCTGGTCATGGAGGTTTGTAAGATTTGGTGTGAGAAAATTACTAAATGAAAAGTCAGAAGTGTTGTGTTGGCTTCATCAGCTTTGGATAATCCTGGATATGTAGGAAAATTTGTCTAGACCACAAACCTAATGGAAGCAGAACCACAACGATTTTGGTCTACCCTTTCATTCCCTCCTTCATCCTCTCAGTTTCAGTCCTTCTCAAACAGCTGCTTCTCATTCCTTTCCCTCCTGTTTCTCTTGAGAGCTTGCCTCATGACTGTGGTGTGTTTGATGGAGAAGGTCTGGCTGCTTTCCAGACTGAGCCATCATGAAGGGCAGCCACTGAAGCACCTCCACTCTCAGGTGCAGAACATGTCGTTTGTATGTCTCTGCTGAGCAAGGGATTATTGCAGAAGTCAAATGTATACCCTACAGGTCACTGTAAACAGCAATTTTTTTTAAAGGCTGCCACCAGACTGCCGAAGCACCTCCTGACTTTCCAAGGGTTCATATAAGTCCTGGATCAAGCTAGAGGATGAGAGAAACATTCAGTTTTGAACTGTTCTAGGCAGAGAGTTCTCTGTTCCAGTTTTAATCTGGAGCTGGATTCTAGAACAAGAGGGAGAGGAGTGGAAGGATGAGGCAGGGGTCCTTACAGGCCTTGCGCTGGGGAGTTGCAACAGATTCCCGCACATTCAATTATTGGAAACAGACTCGTGTTGCTTTAGCTCATGCTGAGCAGAATCTTAGCCCTACCCAAGATGTTGCTCAGATGTGAGCCAGAGTGACCTCCCCAGAAGGGATTCAGGAAAACATCACCTCTCTCATTAGTATGTATTTGGCCTGCAGTTTTCACAGTATTTTCGCAAAGGTGGTTCACTGGGTGCATGTGTGACTGCAGTTAGTTAAAAAGAATTGTATTTATCCATTATTGTTTTCTTTTTTTTTTTTATTTCTCCCTGACTACTTTGTGACTCTGTACTAGAAATTTGTAATTTCCTTAAGCAAAATGCCTAAGGTCATTTGCATCATGACCATGCAAATATGTGTGCAAACATCCTGCTTTCTAACAATACTTTCTTCTGTGTTGAAGTTTGGTTGTGAAATTCTGACCTTTATTGTATTTGTGTTTGCATCTCATTCATCGGAGACACAGAAAGAAAGAGTCTGCACTAATTCTTTTCATACAAAAAGCACAGCAGCAACAACATTAAAAGACAGCTAAAATAAGAACACATCTTATGTGAAGTCTTTTGGTTATGATCTGGTGGCTGGATTGACTAAACCCGCTGCATGATAACCTTAGGAGTCTGTCAAAGCTTCAGGTAGCAACAGGAAGCTAGACAACACAGATAGCACTGCTAGCTTGCAAAAAGTCCTGTCAAACTGCTTCCCATGAAACCACGTATAAGTGATTTGCTCTCTTTTTGCCTCCATTCCCTCCACAAAATGTGGATGAGTACTTCCTTCTTTTTTCCCTTTCATTGACCTCACATGGCTACAGTACCGGTTCTGCTTTGTTTCTCTTCCTACAGACACTGGGCCCCAGATTTTTCCTGAAGTTGCTGACTCCTACTTTTGTACAAACAAATGAGATGGAAGAAAGGCTCAAGGCAAAGAAGGGGGTGTGCAACCTGAAAATGAACCTGGAAATGGAGAGGAAGAAAACTAATTGGTGCTGTAACTTTCCCCAGTTCTGTTGACATGGTTATGACTGACTTCTTGAATATGTTCCTCTCAGCCTTAGGATAGAGAAGTGATGCCAATAAGGCAGAGTCTGGAACAAAACAGGACGCTGTGAAGTACAGCCAACTGTAAGTGTAATCCTAGCTACACAAAACAAAGAATATAACCCAGGCCATAACCAGAGAGATTTCTCAGAGGAAATAGGCTGCCAGGACAGGAACTGAGAGGACATGAAAGTGAGGAGGGGTGCAGCCTGAGAAATGCCAAGGCATCTGAAGAGAGAAAAGCAACAGGCTACAAGGCACAAAGCTGTGCTGAGAACAAGGAGGTGACTCAGAAAAACACAGCAGACTACTCTGTATAAACGATCTGGTGCTTCTTAGAGACGTATATCATTAATGTGCATCACCCAGCACAAGATGAAAATGATTTCTCCTTCTCATGAACTCTCAGTTATTTTTGAAGGAGATGGACAGACAGCAGGAAAGGATATGTGTATGTGAATGTACGTTTATACAACCATATATATATTTGTGTTAGGACCTTTATGTTGCACAGGACAAACTGTTTCTGGGCACTTCTCCATATTTAAACATACATGTTGTCAATTCAACTGAATAACAACCAGCCACTTACACTTCGGCCCAACAACCACCTTACTTTTCTTTATTTTTCGTGTCACCCCATAACAATGAGCTAAGCAGAACTCATGGATTTGCCAAGGCAAGCTTCCTTGCCATGGTGCCCTCCAGATCCACAAAAGATAGATCTAGTGAACTCTGGGAGGAAGCAAATTCCAAATGTAAGAGTTCATTCCTGGAGCAGGAACACAGGAGGGAATACTCCTCTGCTGCAGAGATTTCAGATACGTGGTTTCTGGCCCCTTTCTAGCACACTCAGTGTGTTTTGGTATATAAGTTCTATAAGATAAACTTTTTTTTTTTTTTTTAAACATAACTTTCACATTGCAGAACAGATCTTTCAAATGCGAAGTGCAATACAATTAGGTTGTCTGGAGTTCATGGATAACACTTACCAAAGTCTTGGGAAAATATGAAATTGCCCACCCTATAATCATTTTGCAGTGCTCACTCAAGTGGAGGTAATTGAGAGGATCTCTCAGACCAATTCACTGGTCTTCATCTCAGCAGACGGCCCACCACAGAAGTTTGCCCCAGACAGGGTAGAAGTTGATTAAAAAAATAAATAAACAAATAAATGCAAAGAAAAGGAAATGAGAGACCCACCAGAGAGGAAAGGAATCTAAAAGTAAGACAGGGAAGAGGATGGAATAAGAAATAAAAACGAGATCAAAAATTTAAAGAACATGAAGATTGCTTTGTCAGTACAAAAGAAAATAACCAACATGTTATGCCTGTGTACAGTCATTCATGAGGACACACTACTCACTGGTCTGCCCTCTATCCCTATGGTGAAATGCCAAAAAAACTCTGCAAAAATATTCATCGGGATGTACTTGTGATTCAGCTTGGGCTTTTCTAGATTGCAAAAGGCTAAGGAGAGAGTCTTTGTAGTTTACAATTGTAGGCAAGAAGGAGTGGTTTACAGCAATAGTATTTCCTGCCTGCAGCTTAAATGTAACATGATGGCTGTCTTAGAATAAAAGCAAGACAAAAACTGTTTACAAAAAATTGTCTTTAACACCATTTCAGTAATGGCTTCTCCACACTGGTGACAGCTTTTGTAAAGTTTCATTATGAGAGAAGTGCATGGTTTCCCTGGAGCTTCAGGCATCTAAGAGAAAATCTTGGCACTTGGGAGGCTGCTTTTATTCCAGTAATTGCTTAAAGAGTTCAAACACGAGTTTTCCTCTGGCCTTTAGCAAATCGCTTCCTTTTCTCTTGGTGGGATAACTTCTACATATCTCACAGAAATGTGGAGTAAACCAATTTGTAAAACAGTCAAAGTCTCATACAGGCTTTAGGTGTTAAGATTGCTGCATGCTGCATGCTGCTGCCCTTGGACACCACTTGCTCAGAGCAAGCAGTGCTGCTGGAGATGCTCACACTGCTATACTTTCTTCCTGCAAGCCATCATAAGATGCTTAGTCAAAGTAATCACATTCAGATAACATTAAGTATCTGCTTAGGTCCACAAGACAAGGCTGTGCAAAGTTCTGTCTGATTTCATCCTCATCCCACTCTACAGTCTCGTAAAAGTTAACTGATCAACAGAAAATGCTTTTGAGTCTCCAATAGATATCTGCCTACCTCTGCAAGAGAGGTAGAGTGATGAAGAGATAGGTTGCCTTTGGACCACAATGCTGATGGAATATAGTGATACTGCAATTTTCATTAGATACCTATAAATATGGAGTTTAATTAAACACTTAAAATCTCATGGATAACCTGTGTGCTTTTGACCAGACTTTACAGATCTCTGGTGCACTATGGAAGAAACATCAACACATAGTTTCATAGCTGAAATAATTCGTTACACTGCTAGTAGAGCCATGGTAACTGCAGATCAGTCTGCCCCCACAGTATTTTCCTTAGCTGTAAACATTACACATGCATCATTTAAAATTAATTGCTTGACAGGTAATACATGACACCTGTAGCACTTTCCAGGTGAATACAAATATATTTCCTGTACAAGCCAGAAATGTTTTGCAGTCCTTATCTGAGTTATGGATGAGCCAAGGCAGAGAAGTAGAAAGGCTTGCAAGTCAGCACAGCCACTGATGTATTATGTTAGTGTGGTAGAAAATTCAGCCCCAATGTTTTAGCCTTGTCTTATACACAGGCATCTTTTTTTTGTTTGGCAAAGGTGGTGGGAGAGCTGGATTCTCTGTACTTAGCCATGCAGTGAGATTTCTCCCTAGCAATTGCTCCAGCTCCAAGGTGGGGGTAATGAAACTTTTCTGTGTTTTGACATGTACAAGTGATGACTGAAATCCTACTGCTCTGAATACCAGACTGTCTCATGGAGCTCTCTTTTGTACATGTTAATTTTAACTGTTCTGGTGTTTTTTATTCCATCTATATTTAGTCAGAGAGGGGATTTAGAGGAATGTAAATAATTTAAATATGTACCTGTAAACATATGAACAAACATGGCTGTCCACTGGCAAGTGGGCCATTGGATGTGCTGACACGATCACGCTGTATTTCGAGAGATTTTGGAGCCTAACTGGTATTGCTTTTGCTTTTGCTTTCTCTGTTACATATGCACGCACGAAGTCTTGTTCACTTAAACTGTGCTAATGGGGCAGGCACCGTGCTTGGCTGTTCAATAGACAACCCAAAGCTTCTTTAACCTGAAGTTAACCAGTTAATGTTACATAGACAGATGGAGAGATGATTTACTTGCAGATCACCAGATGGGTAACATACATTTGCTTTTATGCAGAGATCTGGCAAGTGGAATGCTGCTGGTGCGCCCTGCTCCTACAGCTTTGTCACCCTGAAAGCTGTGAGCACAGGGACAAAAGTCCCTAGAAGTCCATGCCAAGAGGTGTTTTCCTTCTATCGGAAAGAAGAACAGATTGGATGGGAGCCTCTGGAGTGCACATGCTGGCTAATATATCTTTGAAGAGGAAGTGTAGTCAATTCTCTGCAAACGGTCATCCATACTACTAGCCAATAATATTAGGTGCTGAAATAGTGCCTCCGTATAAATCATCCCCTGTCATTTAGCCATCCATTTGGCTGGCCAGGGGAGCTCTAGTATGCTTGCCAGCTGTTCTACCAGATTTTCCTAAGTGGCAGCATCTGCATCATTGCTCTGAAACAGCACAGTAGCCTCAGCGAGATGACACGCTGTGTTCTGAGGAAGAGAGTTTTACCCAGAAAATGCGATAGTTCACCGAATTCTCCGGAAGCGAGAAGATAACCAGCTTCAAAAGACATTTTTTTTTTCTTCTCTTCTTTTTCCCCTCTCTTTTAAAAACACAGCTATGGCTGTGAACATCGTGTTCTTGCTGCTTTTCAGGGATGTGGTTTTGCGCTATTAATAAAAAAAAAATTAAAAAAAAAAGCTCGATTTCTATTAATTCAGAATGAGGTGTGAGAACAGCAGAAAAGAGCCATTTTAGAGAGCTTAGAGTCTTGTTTAATGTATATTTATGTATGTACATATACAGTAATGAGAAATGGAAGAGGAACAACTGTTTTGAGGGGGAAGTTGGGGGTATTTTTAAGCTGCTTCCCAGGGCCTAATAAAGAAAAGCTGAGTGGGAGGGAGAGGTGTTTTCCTCGAACCTTTCTGACCCTAGTGGTTGAATCACTGGCTTTATTTTGTTATCTTTTGAATGCAGAAAAAATGATAAATTCCCAGCTTTTCTCTGCTTATCCCTTGTGGTTCAAGCAATCACAACGTTGTGTTTAAAGCCACTGGCTCATCTTCGCTTTTTACCACTGGAGATCAGGAGACTTTCAGAAAGTACCAACTGCTTAGGGGTGGGAGAAAAGTCACCTCTGCAGCCCCATTTACCCATCGCCACATTGCATCCAGAGGCAGTGCAGCCTCTTTCATGATGCCATTGTGTGCGGGTATGAGGTTTGCAAATGCGGTCAGCAACCAGGTCCATCACTCTTGTGTGATGCCAGAGGGGATACATGGAAGGTCCCTTTTCCTGAGGGAAATGGGGATGCCTCAGGAAGTCTCTGGGAAGCCAATGCACAGGGACACAGCTAGCTTCAGTGATGAGTAGATAGGGAAGGAGGAGGGGAGAAGTGCAAACAGAAACATTACTGCTGAAATCTTTGCCATCTGGCTTTGAAAAAATGAATACAGTGTTGGTTTGTTGTTAGACTTTTTTTTTCTCAACTCACAGCCAGAGAAATTTGGTGGCTTTTATATTTCTGAAGGTTTTTCTTTTTTCTTTTTTTTTTTTTCTTTTTTTTTTAAAGCAACCCCATTGCCACAGCATTCTAAACTCCAGTCTCTTGCTCATCCCCTTCTCTTGCCTATGCAGAGCCATTGAAAGCTTATAATGGAAATATTTCGCATCTATGTAGTGGAAAACACCCGTCCAAACCGGATGTTTGAGATCACAGGGACTGACCCAGAATCTGCAGTGGGGCAGACATGAAAGCATGAAAATTTCATTCACAAAGGTTTTCTGGGACCAGCTCTTTTCTGCCTAAGCGAAGTCACGCACATACTGGCTCAGACGCTCCCACAGCACTTCCAGAGCAGAGTTGACTGCTTTTAAAGTTATGCAGGGCTACATCCTTAATGGACAGAGGCCATGAGCTCGACTGGGAACAATTACCAGCTGAATAAGATGTTCATCTGCGAGGGGTGCACTTCTGCCAGCTACTACCCTTGGACAGCCCAGGGAGCAAGAGGCACAGTTGGTCCCACGCATACTTGTTTTCCTTCCCTTCACTGCCACAGTTTCAACTGATTTTGATTACCCTGGCGCCAAATAAATGAAAACATTTCATAGACATATAATCACCCGTCACTTGCAAAGAAAGGAAAAATGCTTGTGTACTGCGTGTTTATAAATACACTTAATGAAAAAGGGAGAGCTCTGCCCTTCCCAGCCTTGTGTGGCTGCAGCCAGTGTAGCTGCATGTCCTGTCTGGAAAGTGCCATCACAATGTGGCCACTGGTGTGGATGCCACTGGGAGAGACATAGCCCTGCCCTCTCCCTTGTTCACGCACTGATGATCGGGGTAAGAGGTAAGCAATGGTGACAGGTGTTCTCCATCAGCAGTGCAGCACGTGGGAGGTGGGATCACAGTGACTTGCACGCAGAACCTGCTGCAACGTGGTCTGGTCGGCCTGGCATGGCTCCCAGCAGAATGGGGTACTTCAGTAAGGCCAGATAAGAGGAGGAGCTGCAGTTCAGTGGTCTGTGTGCTGCTTCCATGCTGGGTAGCATCCAGCTTGGGACACAAAGTTTTGATGGATGCTCCCCAGGAAGATCTTCTAATAATTCTAATAGTTCTTCTAATAATTTGGCAGTGGGTTTTCTTTATATATTTATTAATTTTTTTTATTAAGGGGAGTGTTTGATTTGCCTCTGTTCTGAAGAGTATACATGCTTGTTATATAAGGCTAAATACAACTCAGTATGAGAATGTCATGCCTCAAATGCAATCTTTAAAAAGGCCAGATACCAGAAGAAAAAAAAATGTGCAAAAATGCCATGGAAAACTACCACTAAGATGTAGCCATTAAGCTCTTTTGAGCCATATTTTTCACCTGTCAGATCTGCTGATAGGTTACTGTTTTCATCTGACTTGGAACCCAGGCATACTGCTAGCCTTACCAAACTTTTATTTAAGATGTAGTTTGTAGGAATCATTCATACTGTATGGGAACTGCTGAGTCACGGCCTGAACCTCTGATTGATCACCTGAGGCAAGCCATGAGTCAGCCAGAGGAGCACAGGTGAAGGCAATTCAGCTGTGCTGCAGGAAGGGGTGGAGCGTGGCTGCACCTCTCCTAGACCTATTTAAGAGCTGGCTATAACATCTTGATATTAATTGATTATACGCATACTAAGCTTTTTTTCCATCTGAAGGCCTTATAAGCACTGGATGGAGAAGAATAAAAATAACCAGGTAAAGCACACAACTAGGATGGTTGAAACACAATGGCAAAGCATCATACCAGGTGCTTGTGGAGGTGGATGCTGCTGCAGGAGCAGCTAAATTGCACTGCGTATGCAAGACTAGGGTGGGCAAAAAAGTAGAGAGATGAGATTCAAAATGCTCATTACAAGTTATTATACCTGGGCACAAACCTCCTGCAATAGCAGAGGGGTGCAAGTGGTGTTCACTACTCTGAACAAAGTGAGCTGCTCTTTCCAAGTTACAGGCAGCTGGAAATTCACATTTTTATTTATTCTTTTTTTTTCAATGCTATGTAGCTGATGCAGCTTTTTTAGTTTTTGTGACCCTGTGGTAACAGTATAACAGTATTTTGCGTTTCACTGGAAGTGACACACTACAAAGAGAAGAAGATTATTACTTTTTCAAAGGATGGGCAGTGATTTATTTATCTTGCATTGTGATGGAGGATCGCTTTCAAAGATTCTTCCCTTTGGCCATGCTTCAAAGCCTATTCTGTAACCATTAAGGGTTTCCTTGTAGTACTTGAAGATTTCAGGTACTATATGAACACCAAAGCAAAAGCTGCAGCCTGACATGTGCTGTAGAACAGCATTATGCCTTCCAAAATGAAGAATGATTTTTTTTCTGAAAAAAAAAGTCTGCCTTCAGAAGACCATCACTCCCATTTCCACAGTGAATATATGGAGCACAGCTTATTCCCTTCCTACTTGTTGGCCTGTGATGAGTTTGAAGACAAGTGTCAACTCTCCCTTGGAAGACTGTGAGACAACCTCAGCTGAACCCATCTATCGGCCACATTTTTCAAAGCCTTCTCTGACAGTCTCTCCAGTTTACCCACACTCTCAAACTGTGATGGACTGTGGAGGGCTGTGTCCACCAGCTGGGATTTTGTTAGTGACAACTCGCAAAGAAAGACTAAGTTGCGTGACTTGCTCGTGACACTCAGCACTTGCTTTTTCTGTAGGCAGATAACATATTTGCAGTGTCGACTACCAGCCCCATGTCTTCCTCTGCAGAACTTCTGCTGAGCCAGTGTTTTTCCAGCTGGTGTTTCTGATTATTGCTAAATATAAGACCTTGCACTTGTACCAACTGAATTTCACCCTCTTTATTCCTACTGTTGCTCACTGGGTCAAGAGCATCCATTTTAGTCCTATCTTCCAAAGTGTTTGTGGTTTCAATTGTTTTGGTAGCATCAGTGGTAGTGCTGTGTTTCCTTTTCAAAGGCCTTAACACAGTGGGATCACATTTGATGGTTGCTTTCTTCTTCTTTTTTAGATGCTCCTCTACATTATCTTCTGTGCGCTCGCAGGTAGAGAGATCAGGAAAACATCAGGGATTTCCTGAAGCTAGCTTCCCTCTTTTCCAGACTGCTGGGAATTTATCTACTGTCCTTAGGCTGCCAAGTGAGGTTGCTAACGATCCTGGGATAGCTTCAGTCCATTGCCAAACCAACTTAGGGTTCGTTTCCAATGCAGAATACATGAAATCAAAACACTCAGGACACGTCCCCACTAGTGTTTCGGTCTGAATCAGGAGCATGCGTTCGAAGCAAGTCTCCTGTCCCTGACAGCACTTCAGCTCATACTATAGAGCATCGATGGGATGTATGAGCACAATGACTTCCAGATGACGCTAAAGTGGGAGGTATGCTCTGTTCCCACTCAGTGTATGGGTCAGACTAACAGAAATTTGACCTAAATCTTCCTGGAAAGTGAATGATGTAGAGGTCAGGTCCTTAGCACCATCCATTCCCTGGCATTATTACTTTTAGTAATTCCTTTCTATATACTCTCAAACTCTTGCCTCGCTGCCAGCAACACAACCATGCAAGCCAGCTCCTTGTATTTGATCACATCCATAAAGACTTGCATGAAAGATGTAACACATGATGTGGTTTCCTTGGTTCTGTTATCAAGTTTCCCTCCCTGGTGAACAGACTGACTCTTTCCTTGAAGGGCTAGTGTTAGATTACGCCTTGTTTGACACATTTGTGCACAGAGCCTTCCCTCGACTGTGGTACTGCTCCTCCGAAATGCCCTTCGCAGCCAGGCATCTGGCTGTCATTAAGGTACAATTGAACTCTAAGAAAAATCCTTTCTTCCCTATTTCCATCATTAAACACAGGGAGGCTGAACACGTCTGCAAGAGTCATCATTAGCATATGTTATTTAAAGGGTTCAGAGAGGACAAAAATATTCTGCCTGCACTGACGTAGAAGTGACTGCATGCTTGCTAAAACCACACCTCCGCTCCCAGGAAAGGCACTCTCATTTGGTAACTGTTAAATGCTGCCAAGGTCTCTTAATGAGCCTGAGCAGGTAACTTAAAGCAGGCAGTCACTTAGGAAAGATACATAAATGACTACTGATTTTTATTTAGGATATTGACCCAAGTGGGTTTTCTCACATATTCCTAAACTTAGACAATTTCAGGGCTGCTGTCCAGGCTCTGATGTCAAGACATAACTGGCTAACTGTGCTACCCTCTGGAAATGCTATTTGAGGTTTTTCTTATGATATTATGTCATTGTCCATGGCATAATATTTCAACACCACATAAAGGACATGCTTTATGCATTATTACCAAATGATACAGAAATGCACACGGCTCCTAAGAAATACAGAAGGAAGTATGTTGTTGATCATTGCTGCCCAAGTTTGATGCAGACTGTTTTAATACTTTATTCAATTAGCATTTACTGTGCAACCCATACAACAGCTGCCTTTTTCTACTGAATGCCATAGAAATGTTGGAAGAAAAGACAAATGAAGCTAAGGTAATGGAGTATCTGGTATTTTGCATGCATGAGAAAGGTAGGGTTGTATTTTGCTAAGTATGAGGGCTTTTTTTCAAAGGCTCACAGATTTATGCTCTGCTTTGAAAGAGAACAAAAGGGAATAAAGAAACAACCTACATTGTACAAGCAAACAAAAGTAAAATTAATAGATAGAGCTCCAATCTTTCACAATAGTTGCCTTCTACTTTGTAGAGTCACACATCAATTTGCATTTAGGGTGAATTTTTGCTTCCTGCTCTAGTGTTTCTTCACTTTGCTCGCTGCCCTGGAAGCCAGGCAGCATTTTAATGGTTCTTGTTTTCCAGTTGCACTAGCCTCCAAGGATGTGTATTAGGTCATCCTGTGCTGCTCTTTGGAAGAAGACACAATTAAAACATCCGTTGTCTTATAATCATGAAAAATCATAGAAAAGAAAACAAAATGAGATGCTTATTAAGAGCAGACAGAGAACGCAAACCTAAAGGAAAAGGGATGGCATATATTTGGCCCTTTTAATGACAAAGAGTCAACCTCTAGATAGCTGGTTCATCCTCAAAGCAGCTGGAGTAGAGCTCAGCCACTCTGATGTTGAGTTCTTTGGCCTCTCTCAGATGTCTTTAGCAAATTACTGCCACTTTCTATGTCAGTCTCTAAGCCTGAAGGGAGGATCAGTAGTTTTATATACCACTGAGGTTGTGAACTGCTCAGAGCTTGAGCTGAAACTTGCTATGCAATTGTACAGTGTGTAACTCCCAGAGGCTGGCGGTACAGCTTCTAGGAATATACAACTACAGAAATGCATCAGTGTCACTTAAGTGATGTTTCCCTTCTATTTCTCTCTTAACTGTTCTACTTTGAAGTTCATTCCTTGGTTTCCTTGTTTCTGTTGTCCCCTTCCTGTTATCTTTTGCAGGTGTATGAGTGAACATTTCTGCATTTCTTGACACTTTTTTTCTGCACTCTACCATATGCAAATCACTGGACAACACTAACTCTCATGCTTATCTCCTACAAACAGCATGGCCATTGGGTTGGGTTTGTATAGCCTCCATCTCATCAAGTTATAATTCATGTATGTCTGGAGTTCTTAAACTGTTCCAAGAGCTGGAAAGTGGCTGGGAACATCAGAGATGACCTTTTGGAGCTGTGCTGGGAGTGGACACCGTCTCCTGAGCAGCTTCTGGTGCTAGACTCCTAAGCAGGGATGTGCTGTCACAGCTAAGGGCTTTCAGAGAGCTCAGAGGGGAAGCTTAGCTTTAACACCAGCGGCGTCCACGCCTTTCATTTGCCTACCTCAGCCAATGACAAGTTTCTAGCCCCTTTGGTGCAAAAATGAGAGTTAACACTGAGAGGTTATTTAGACAACATTTCTCAGTAGTTTCTCTTCAACCGAAAACAGTAGTTTTCATTAACTAACTAGAGAAGATAACATGTTGGAGCTCATACACTCCTGATAAGCTGACATGTTACCCCTCCTCGGACTGTGTTGAGGAAGAAATGAAATGAAACCAAGTGACAGCTGCTGGTAACGTTTCATGAGGATGGAAATGAGCTGTGCTCAGTTCCTGTGGAAGTTCCAGGATTCACTGTAAGGCACAAAAATCTCCCTTCCCTTGAATGTGTGCAGGAACAAGGCATTTGTTGTTTGCAGCATTTGCAGTCATATGACCTCAAAGTCAGATAAATGTATAGATAAGGAGACAGTTCTGGTATTTAAAGGGGCAGAGCAAAACCAAGGGCATGCCAGGCGCTCTTGAAGAACGGCAGCTCTGTGGGTGGGTTGTTCACAGCACCAGCATGTCTGGTACTGGGGACAGCCATACAAACCCTACAGAGCAAGCTTCAAACAAATAAGCTATTGCCAGCACGCAAAGAGAAAATCAATAAACCTAAAAAAAATGTGTTTATTTCAGGACTATGGTTCAAAAACCGGTGACTGGCTTCCAATGACATTCCTTCCAGTGAGTTCCGTAGGCCTTCAGATGTTTGAAACCATGATTTCTGCTGATATCTCAGTTAGCAGTTCCTTTCATGGGTTTCCTTCTGCTGGCATTTTATCCATCTGTGTGGTCTGCTCTGAAGTTCAGTGTACTGTGCTGCTGCAATCAGAGGAGATCCAAGGATTCCCCAGATAGTTTCCCTTGAGGGTACTTGGCATGAGACCTTTCCAGAGAAAGAGAATCTTTGAACACTATGTGGTTGTATGCCTCCAGAGATGAGCAAGCAGCAAGTAGGATACAGAGTTCAGGCTGGGAAGATACCCCTGCCCAGTTCACTGCAGTTTCTCAAACATGCACACCCACACCTTAGGCTGATGACTGCTCTGCTACACTGACTTTTTTCCCAAGAGAAATCCCACAAGAAGAAACTTTCATGATATGGATTGACAGCGTAATGGTTTTTATCATTTATCCACTGGCAAATTGGCCCAGAAAGATGGCAATGTCAACTTGTTCCAAGGGATTTGCTCCTGTCAAGCAAGGTGAAATGGCAAGATCACTCTTTGAAACTACTGTTCATTTCGAATAATGCGCGGCAAACAGCAACAGAGCTCCGGGATATCCAACATCTCCAGTGGTCAAGCTACTGATTGTAGCAGGGTTTGGAAAGTTTTCTTCCCCAGGGATCCAACTTTGCATGCCAGGTCTCCATTCCACTTTACTTTCTTTTCAGCTAGGTCCTGGCAGGCTATGAGACATAGTAATCCCTCAAGCAAAATGGAAACCTCTGCCAGCTTTTACTTGATTGCCTTGATTGCTCTCTTAAGCTGAACCAGTGGGAACCACTTTTTAAATAGAATTATCTGAGTAGTTATTCAAGAAAATGTATGCTGTTGCCACAATTTGTATTCCAATGCTACTGGGCATTGACACTTTGGAAGAGACACTTCAAAAACTTTGATACACAGGTACGTAATATGACCAAGATTTTCAGAACCAGGTAAGAGTGCTGAGCTCCTGAAACCACATCAGAAACTGTGAACCAAATTGAAGGAACTTCACTTTCAGAAGGGTCCAGACTTTCTATCTCCAAATGATTCCATATGCTCACAGTGAGTGTGTAGAAAATTGTCAACCACTGCTGACAACTTTCACCATCACATCTATAGAAGACTTTCATGCTGGAAGATTGTTTTAATAAGACCATCCTCCCTCCCAACCTGAACAGAGTTGCACGTTTTTCCTACAGGTGTACTAAGGTCACAGCGCTAAACCTCTGTCAACATGAAAAGCAGTTTTGCATACTGTTGCTTTCAGTGTTGCGGTATGATCTGTTTTATGGCTTTGCCTGCAGCCTGGGATAAGAAGGTTCTGGTATGGTATTTCAGGGAGGGATCTTTCTAATTTCTAAGATTTCTGCATAAAAGGTTTGCAGACACAAAGGTGAAATTCCGTTCTCGGTATTTGTAAGCTTCTAACGATACAGTTCCATTGAAAATGTGGCATTGGCCTATATTTAGCTGCTGAACAAAAAATAAAATTTAATAGAGAGGGTTGAAGAGGAATCAAGGGTCGTAAAAACAGAATAAAAACTTTTCACTTGCAAGTTTTCCTCCCATTCTGGTGTCTGCTTTTTTTATTGCTAGAAATTACCTTGAGGCTACAAGGAATCTTGTACAGCTGTCATTGTATCTTTGTAAGTTGGCCAACACATGACAAGCTTATTAAGTGATGTGAACAGAGTGCTATTGCTCGTGACTGGACCTCTCATCAACCCAGACTCCCATCCTGTGACTCACCAGTACTTCTTTCCGTTAGGAGCAAGCCTTAAAGGAAATTCACATCACAGTTAATTCTCATTGGCTTTCTACAGCATGCCTCATCCCACTGACAGACATTCATAAACTGAGTGCATTTTTTAAAGACTAAGAGAAATGATATGTTTATTACAGCACCACCATTGCATCTGCACTATCAGATAAGCTGATTCTGAGTTAAAGTGTAGCCCAATATAGAATGATCAACACATAAAGAGTAGCTTTGGTCTTGCTTTAAGGAGAATCCTGACTACGTCCTGTTCTGCTTTCAGTATTTTAATCTGTTATGTGGGTAAAGATGTGGATGTTTTGTGGGCAGGAAGACATTAGTCTCTAGGAAAACAAATGCCTTCTCTGCTCAGCACAAAAACAAACCTGATGCAAGCAGCTGCTGGCTACTTCAGAGCAGCCATTTCCAGTGGAGCCTGGATTGGCCCCAGTCATGCCTGCCATGGAATTGTGACTTGTGGTAGGGGCCTGACTGTCTGCCAGCCTGTGGACCAGCCTGTAGGCCTTCAGATACATGCAGTCCCACAGCTACAGCAGCTCTTATTCCAACCAGAAGAGAGTACAGTTTTGGGTCGTGGGATGTGGTTCTGTTCAGACAGGATCCACCATGATAGTCACAGTGGATGTGCGGGTAGAGGTCTGCTGTGAGTGGCGGCGCAAGAAACTCAAATGTTGTTTTGCAGAATGAGCCTAACTCTCAACTGCTCTCCACTTTAACTTAGCACACCTCCAAACCAGCAATTAAGACATCCAAGAATTTCATGTTGAGGAAAAGGAAAAGCCCCAGACACTGCCATGAGGACTCCATATGGAAGAAAATGCAAGCAAAGCCAGCATGGAAAAATGAGGTAAACAACCCATTTCACCTCTTCTTCTTTTGTTAAGCTGTTTCCCAGGATGCAGCCTTTCCTCAGAAAATCTATGAAAATGACTCTTTTGCATTGGTTTAGGGCAAACTGTCACTTTCACTCTCTTTCATTTAAGGTTGGATGAACAACAGCACTCTTCTGCTTTATTTAGTGGGAAGGGTTCTTATATGTAAAGCTACATACTTTTTACATGAATGTCTGCCTCTGTTTTCTCTGTCAACCTGCTCTCATTGCAATGACTGCAAGAATCACTCATTACCCTAATCAGTCTTCCCTCTCTACACTCATCTCTGACTTACCATTCACTGTATCAAGTGCAATGTTTGTATCCCCAACTTCATGGCACTTCAGAATTCTCCTCCCCTCTCCTTCCTTCTTTTCTTAACTATTTTCATGCTGTCCAATTGCTATTGCAAATGAATGCTCCCCAATCTTTTGTTCACTCTTTTACACCAGTTGTCTTTCCTCTGTATGATCTCCTACATCCCAAACATCCTCCCAGATCCTGCTTGTTGGACATCTTCCCTAAGGCAAGCAAGAACAGCCAGGGGCAATTAAAGCTTGTTAGCAGCGATTTTTAGTGAAGGCATATAAATTTAGTATGCATTTTTTAGCCAGGTTCCTTTAGCAATTGGACACCATTTGTACAGCTTTTGGAAAATCTTCTCTGTATATCTTGCTGTTTACAAGGGATGCACCAGGTGAGCATTCCTCAGGGCTTCATACTGGATCAGCAGGAGATCAGACTATTTTGGCAGAGGGCAGTAACTAGGTAAAAGGACCAGGCCACAAGCTAGCTCACCTCAAGCTATCTCTATACATGATACCACACTAAAAGAGGATGCAACAGCTATAAAGACAGCAGCACTCTCTTAGTACCTGTTACCAACTCCAGGTCTGTTGTATCCGTCATAAGCAATATGTTGATGTTCTCAGAATGAGTGAGCCCTAACCATAAATGTTGAAGTATTTTCTGAGCAATTACATGGAATAAGGATTCCCAGCAAAATACAGAAATACAGACACCAAGCATTATTCTGTGAACACACATCTGAAAAGTGATTTGTAGTTTTATCACTAAATTACTTGAGTGACTTCTCTTTTAAAGCAACTCATTCTTATTAAATAGCCATTTAATTTCTCATTCCCACTGAAGTGACTAAAAACAAGAAACCAAAGAGATGGTGACCCCTTAAAAGTTTTTCCCAACTCATGAGTAATCCTATTGACTCCAGTAAAACAACTCACATGAAGAAATACAAGTGTCTGTTACCTGCTTCACTGTGCTTGCTTTGTGACTTTACTGAGAACACAAATCCAGCCCATACAGACTCCATATAAGTTCAGTTCTTGCTACTGGTTAGCGTCAGGATACTATTGAGCCAGCTCAAGTTGGTTCTCTATTTTATTTCCATCCAAAAAGGATTTTGTTGATGAAGAAACTGAGGCAAAATGCAGTGGTGACACATGCCAAGGAAAAGGACAAGCTTGAACTCTGACTGGAATTGCTCCCTGGTAGGGGAGAAAGGGAAAAAGGAAAAGTCAACTTGTGGTTACCATTGGGCATCACCAGTGGTTTCTATATGTCACAAGGGAGTAGCATAAACTTGACTCTCATCGGTTCTCACATGAAGTTTAGGGGTATGCAGGACAGATTTTAATTGGGGCTGGCCTGCAATGTTTTCAAGCAAGTTCAAAATGCTTCGAAGTTTAAGTGAGTTTCTATGTGTGAGCAACCTTAGGTGCTTATCTGGATATTTCCTTTTCCTCTTCTTCCCTGAAATACTCTTAGTATTCATTTATTTTCTACTTTTCTGTCTTTTCTTCCACTGCCCACATGCATTTAACTCATACCACCAGTAAAAGACTGGTAAAAAGCCCTCCAAACTTTGTTACTGACAATAAATTACTGGAAAAAAGAATAAAGTAACTCCTGTATCCAGGGAGAAAAAGGACTAGAAGTGGTGGAGTGATAGTGGCAAGGTTCTGCATATCAGAATTGCTGTAATAGAACACTCTGCAGCAGCACTGATGTAGCATTTTTGATGTAGCTTCAAAACAGGAAGGCCAGAAGGAAACAGTTCATTTAGGTCAGTCTTTTTTTTTTTTCAGCTGAGCTATTTAATTTAGGTCACTTTTGAAATGAAAGACTAAAGCATTTTTATAAACTGGTGGAGTAAAACACTTGGGTTTTTAAAAATGTTTCCAGGCTCCCCCCAGCTATGTTGACTGACAGCCTCACTTCACAGACAGACACAGCTCCTCTGAAATTGCATCCCTGTTCTCTTCCACATTTAAATATTACCAGCATAGATGTTACTTTATTCACAAGGTTTTGGGAGGCTAATGTACAGTAGAGCTCCCTGATAATGGCAGCGCCAGCTTACTACATCAATGTGCTGCTCAGTGACAAACAATATGCTACCTTGAGCCTGTCCCATGCCATTCTCAGCCTCTCAGCACCCACTCAGCACGTAGTTCAGGCTCATGGTTTCTAACCTGGTTTGTGTCTCTTTTGGACATGCTGGAGGTTTGTTAGAGGCTACCACTGGAGTTTTGGGTAAACCATTGGGCTCTGAAAAATTTGCAGCAGCTGAAATAATCTTTGCATGATTCAGTTTTAGACTTCTCAGTAGCTCCATTGTGGGACTCTGCAGCCTGCAGAATGGTTGGCCTCTGGGGCACACCTTGCTGGGGTGGGCTATAGAATCTGATAAATTTAGGCTCTTGGAACTTCCCAAGTTAATGTTTTCATTCCTATCAGTGAAACCGCAAGTGTTTGCTCTTACAAAAAAAACCAAAAAACAACAACAAAAAAACCTACTTCATGGTTTTTTTTCTGTTGTGTGGTTTTTTGTGTTTTGCTTATTGGTTGGTTGGTTGCTTGCCTTGTTGTTGTCATTTTCCAAACGTTAGCAACTTTATGAGATTTCAAATGAGTTCTGTTGACTGAGAGTGAGATTCTAGTGTACATAAATGTTTGGTGTCAAGGTCTGCTTTCTCAAGGTTATTATCCAGCCAAGGGGCCATACTCTGCAGTACCAATGTGGGAAACAGATTTCTTAGGATCCCTGAAGATCCCTTAGGATCTGACTCATCTACAACAATTATTATCATTTTTTTTTAAAGAGGACCACTGGCACAACACTTTGATCTCTCCGTCATTCAGTAGCTGCTTGTTAATTTATTACATGATGTGTCAGCTTCTAGACCTGAGAGTGATATTATTTCCTGAAGGTTCACTGTTATCTTGCATCTTATTCATTAGAAAGCAAAGAATGTCTAAGTACCAGTGACATGAGTTTTCCAGAAGTTTACACTAACTGCAGGACTGCTTTTAAAAAAAAAAAGAGAGAGACTGGCATTAATGATGGCACAGCTCACGTGGCAACCTTTGGACGCACTCCTTGGGGCATGAATTGTGAAATGATCCACTTTATTCCTTTCCTCAGAGAAATGCCAGCTATGCATAGCAGTAAGTTTTCACATAGATTAATTGTAGGGCTGCAGGAACAGCTGATGTGCACCCAACAGAAAATGGCACTGTGGTGCAGTCAGCATCACCAGCAACCCTTGCCATGTTAGGGGTCTCACAGTTTCTCTGGCATGTGTAGCAGTGGCAAGGAGAAGTTCTGTCCATCCACTCCTTTGGGTGTAGCACAGACCCACATAGCTCAGGCTGTTCCTTGAAAACTTGAGGTGTCAAACCCTAATAAAGTGTATTCCTGCGTGCTATTTGAAGCTGGCTGTTGGCAGAGCAGAGACCAGAGTGGCAGGCTGCATGTTGAAACAGTCAGGCTTTTTCCTTGCATCATCTGCCTTAGCTACAAGATGACAAAAGCAGCCCAACTGTTGCTTCTCACATAGCATAGCGATGCCCTGGCCTTCTAGGCAGATGACCCGGGTGAAGCACAAGCATTGCTGACATTCACTGGCACTGTGTGCTCTGCCCACAGCAAAGCGGATGGCTGCTTCACATGCTCTGCCTGCCTGGGCATCCGCCTCCACTCTGGCAGCCTTCCTGCCCCTTGAGCCTTAAAAGAAGAGGAAAAAAAAAGTGATTTAAAAACTGGAGTCTTCCTGCCGGGGCTCCCTCTGCTGGCACTGCCTGACAGGCAGTGTACCCCCAGTTCTCATAGGCAGCAGGCCCTGATCTCCAATGGGCACAGGGCCTGGGTCCAGCTCTCGCTGTCCTGGTGGGGGAAGGCTTTGCCTTTGTCTGGTGATCTCTGAGTTATTTATGTTGCCACAAAGTGAGGTTTATCGCAGACCAAAAATTGGCCATATCTTGGGAGAGTCTGGGAAGCATAGTCAGAAAAAAAAAAAAAAAAGCCAAAATGCATAAGCTGAGGTACAGCAGGAGTGTGAGCTGGGCTCACAGCATCCAAGCAAAGTGCCCGTCTTCCTGTCCTAGCTGCCCAGAACTGCTCCTTCTGCAGCTTCAGCAAATTGATGTCTTCTGTCTCCCGTGCACACACAGCTCCCCCACTCACTCTAGAGGAAGCCAGGGTGTAGACTGCACTTGCACTAGAAATGCAAGTCAGGAATTCAACTTCCAAAGTTGCAATAAGTGGAAGCAATGCATGAAGTGCCTAATTTTGCCAAGGGCTCGTTGGTCCCAAATATGGGCACAACCTCAGAGTCCCAACAGCATCCAGCATCCCAGGAGCAACCTGCATGGACTATGCACTGTGCAGTACTCCACCTACCAGTATTTTTGCTATCACCATAGCATTGCTGAGCTACATCCTGAGGACTCTGCTCAGCTTTTCTCTTGGGTAGGGATGTCTCTGACAAGAGTAGGCATTGTGCTGAACAAGGACTGCTGGACTTGAACTTATGGGAAATCTACAGAGCTGTCTTGCGAGCTCACAGATACTTGTGTCCTTCAGGCACTCCCTCAGAAATCACTGTCATAGAGGTTCAAAAAGATGCTTTTTTATCTTTCTCAACAGCTTGTTTTTCGCTCCTCTCCTCTCTTTTCTTTCTTTCTTTCTTTCTTTCTTTCTTTCTTTCTTTCTTTCTTTCTTTCTTTCTTTCTGTCTTTCTGTCTTTCTGTCTTTCTTTCTGTCTTTCTTTCTGTCTTTCTTTCTTTACTTCCTTTTTCTTCCTTTCTTCCTTCTTTCCTTCCCTCCTTCCCTCCTTCCTTCCTTCCATCCTTCCATCTTTCCGTCCCTCTGTCCTTCCGTCCTTCTGTCCTTCCTCTCTCTTTTTTTCTCTCTCTTTCCGTCTACTCTCTCTCTCACACCTCTCTGCAGTGTACTTTCCCCAGCCAGTGGTCTTCCCTACAGCTGATTCCTAACATTATACATCCTGCCCCAGCAGCCAACTAATACCCAGCTTTGAATTACTATTGAATAAGCAGCAATGAAATCCCTATCAAAATAATCAGTAGTTCCAAAAACCACAAACAACAAAACAAGCAGCGTTGCACCAGCTCAGCACACCCGCCTGCTGCACACGGGCCGGTGAGTCATTTCTCTTTTCCCTCCCTCAGCAACCTCCATGGCTGCCTCGCTCAGCCCCGGGGAGGGCAGGTGGAGTGGGTAGGGCATGACTTCAGAAAGTTAAAAAAAAAAAGAAAGAAAGAAAGTTGACATCACTCAGGTCACGTGACTCAGAGGGACCAATGGAGGCAGGTTATGGAAAGGGGAACAGTTAAATTTGTAATTTTGGTTGTGTGAAACACTTCTTTGGGCCTCATAAACAACCACAGAACCACAAGTTGGGTACAGAGGCAGTCACACAAGAGCGGGTCCGGGATATTGGTCAGCAGGCAGGGCAAATCGCTTTGACTGCAAACCACAGTTTCGTAGAGTGGTAAGCATCATCAACCACAACCGATCCGCTATTTTTTTTTTTCTTTTTAAGAAACAATTTCAGAGTTCTTTTAGCAAAAGAACCTTATTATTTGCTTTGGGTTACTCAAGAGGCACTGGGATACAGCAGAGTGATGGCTGGGCAGAGGGTGGTAACAATGACCGTTCTTTTCACTTTTTCACTTCCCAAGGTAGAAGAAATCATATATTCCTTCACTGTAAAGAGAAAGTGAGTTTTAAAGAGGAAACAATGGCTTCAAACAGCGTATTTGATTCACTTCCTTCTTACCAGCACTTCTTGAGAGGTAAGTGCCATTCATACTTTCTAAATATTCTTTTCACTATCCCATACATAAGCAAATGCATGTCTGGAGAGAATTTGAGGACTTTCTTGTAGTGCATTCTTTTTCCTACTTCAATTTTCCTCAAGGCGTTCTTGTTCAAGCTAGTATATGAGCTTGTAGGAATACCACCTTATTACTTATCATCCATTAAGGAGATTATAACATGGGCTCATTTAAGCTGTTCAAACAGGCATTGCATGCTTGTGAATTTTCTCTTCATAAATCAAAGTCTGTTTGAGGAGCTCACATGAATTAAAGCAGATACAATAGCAGTAGCACAAGCCCCTTTTGATTCCTTTTGGCAGAATTATGACTTTTTGAGCCACTGCCGTGAAAAATGACAGCCAGCTGCATATGACACCCATTACAGGCTGCACCCCCACGAGCGAGCAGCAGGCTCGTGCCGGCAGCCAGCAGAGCGTGATGCTGGCTCACTTACACTGTGCTATCAGCCTGGGTGAAGGCACACTCGCTGGGGAGAAGCCGGGAAAGCTCAGAAACCTGTGTAAAGTTGGCTGCAACTCACATGGCTCCGGGGAAGCGATGTGGGTAAATTCAGGGTTTCTGTTGATGCCACGCAGGTCTCTGATGACTGTGATTTATTGGCTGCAACTAATCCTAGAGAAATGAAGTAGTCTTGTAAGGGCTGGGGAGGGGAATGGAGTGCAGACCCCAGCAATCTGACTTGTTTCACTGTGACCGAGCATATTCAGAGGCTTGCTGCTCAGTCATGGGTTATTCATTCGAGTGAGCCTGGGACTGGCACGACAAACTTGTTCACTTTCTTGTAACTGCCTTCCCAAATAGCGCATGATGCAGCTGAACTTTTCCCCTTCCAAGCACACCCTCTGAGTATCCGAGCCCCTTCTGCAGTGCCGTGCCTGCCGGATGACAGCGTGCAGACGGCTCATCAGACTTGGCCAGCATGCCACGATACAGCAGCGCTGTGTAGCTCCTTATAACTGCAGACTACAGCTTCCTAGCCTTGCCGCTGCTGTCAGCATGAGTCACGCGTTATTCCTATTAATATGCAAGTTGGGAATGCGGAAGACTCGCCCCTGCTGCTGTGTCACAGCAGCTCTGTGAGCCCTGTGCTGCTCCCACCAACCGCCATGGGATGAGGGCAGGGTGCCAAAGCACCCACCATCTCTCTTTGCTTTCTTTTCTTCTTTTTGTCCCCCTCCCGTGATGAAAGTTTTTCTGCGTCTTTTTTTCCTGGTGCCAGCGGGGAGCTGAACACAGTGAGCTGTGCGAGTCAGGCAGGCTCACAGCATCCTGGCTCACAGCATCACCCAGCCTGCGAGGGGAGATGCCGGAGGCTTGGCAGGAGGCAGCTGGCTGCTCCCAGCACTCACCGTGCTAATGTTTTGCCAGCTCTGCTTCCAAGCAAAGGAAGCAATACTGTTAGAGTAGCAAGAAGGATCTTCCTGCATTTTGTCAGCTTTTTGTTGTTGTTGTTGTTGTTTTTTAAGTCACCCAACTGTTTGCAGTTTAATCTGTAGTACAGGAAGACTTCTTGAGGAAATTCTGTCCTTCTGATAAAATAAAAAAAAATGAGCCTGATGGGGCAGCACTTGCAGTGTGCCAGAATACAGCCAGCCCGTGGGATGGGCTGGGGACAGTTGAGGCCATCCTGCAGGCAGGAGCCCCTTAAAGTGCAGGGGAGTGACTGCATGGGGACCAAGGGCTGATTCTTTCTTGCCTAGGTTTGCTAAGGCTGGTTAATCCAGCCAGTGGATTACCTTAGTGCTTCACTATAGGCATTATTATCTTTCTCAGTACCGCTTGCACTCTTATTGTTAACACTGCAGTAATCTGTACTCCTTCATGGACAAGGTCCCCATTATATTAGATACTTTAAGTACAGATCCTGGTAGGTATCCAGCACAAGCGAGGTGAAACTGCAGCTGTTCAGTGCAGGAAGAGCTTGGGCAAGAGTGCTTTGGTTGGGTTATAAAGCAAATGCCTCATCATTGTGAAAGAATATTGCGTTTTAACATGGAAAGCTGCAACGTTCCTTTTTTGTTCCTGTCTTTGCTCAAATGAACTTCAGACAATTTCAAAATTCTGGGGACAACACGAGCAATGCTCGGGTCTCAGAGCAAGAAAAATAATCATCCCCAGGGCAGATTGTTCTCAGCCATATTTCTCAACAGTGTTTATACAAACTGGCCATTAGAAATGTCCCAAACCATCTCTTCTTTTTTTCCCGCCAAAATTTATTACACTTTTGCCTCTAGCCGAAATTATGAGGTAAAGGGAAAAGTGACTTGCATTCTGCCACGGATTTCACTTTATCAGCCCGTGCAGTTCTCTGAGAAGGAAATCCATTACTTTTTTTTTAGCGTGGTACTATGTGAAAATTGGGAAAAAAGAAAGGGAATGGGGAAGCAGAACAATTGTTCCAGCCCCTGTGAGCAATGATAGACATAGAAAGCCTGACATATTAATTGAATGTGGTACACCACAAAGGATATGGCCCTCTTTCTATCACACCACACCAGGTCCTTGCTTCTGCCACTAGGTAAAGAAATGAGGATTGCACTGAAACCTCCAGTGATGTGCTCTGCGTGCTGAACACATTTACATGTTTACCAGCTCTGCTTTTAATGATGGCCTCATTTTCCTAATGGCCTCTTTCAGTTTATGGCCTGGGCTGTGTGTTAGGAGTACAAAATGAGAGCCTTTTTATGGTTGTTTTGTTGTTGTGGTACAGCCCTCAATAAAACATCCCTCGATCCCTTTCTCTAACCTGGGTTTGTATCAGCAAGGCTGCCATTTCAACTCGTACACAAGTATGGTTTGTAGGACAAGGACAGATTTGCGGGTTTTATTAGGGGCTGGGTGTGATTTCGTGTGTATGAACTGGGTCACAGAAATGGTATCTTTTGGATAGGAGGACCAAAACAAGACCCATTGGAGAGTCCTGTGCTAAAGAGCGCATGTTTCATTTCTAAAAGAGGCCTAGATAATTACATGATACAACTAACCCCATAATGTCTTTCTTTTTCTTAGAGGCATTAGGCTGTTCTGTAAGGTTTCCTAACAATTTTGCCTGCAAAAGAAGACAGCATAATTAGTCCTTTTACAAAAACATTGGTTTTTGTTTTTGTTTTTTTTATGGGGTTCTAAATATTATGAAGCATAATATTTTCCAGGAAGGCACTTTCCTCATTTTCCCTTTTGCTACACGGTCTAATTATTTCAGTATGCAAAGAAGGTTGCTCCTAGTTTTGCCTTTGTAGTATTTTTTGTTGATTAATCAAGGCAGTGAAGCTCTGTGGTGCAACATTTTCTTGGTTTCTTATCAAATGGAAATAAACTCCAGCAGAGCACTTTTACAGAATGGAAAAACACACCATGTGTGCTTTATTCTTAGTTTTAACACTGTTGTGACCAGCCACTGTGGGTCTCTTCATTTGCACACGCTAAGTAAAAACATTGCAAGAAGCTCCTCCTGCTTGGAAGGGCTTCTGTGCCTGGTTCTGTAGACACTGGTATACAAGCGCATTGTTTCTCATTGCCCTTTGGTTGCTCTGACTTGTTTTGTGATAGGATTTATGAAGGGAGGTTGTTCCCAAAGCTCCTAGCACCTATATGTGAGTTAGGAAAATGAGCTGTCCGGAAGCTCTCTGCTATTCAGGTCTGGCTCTGTAGGTTCAACATCCTAGAGTTGGTGCTTATCCGCAGAGGGTGCTGGTGGAGGGCAGGACAGTGTGACTGCTCTTCCCACTTAGGGCTGGCTTCATTCCTCTATAGAGCTCCCTCTGTCTCTGTGATCCTTCAGCAGGATGTGCAGCCCCAGGCTGAAATCAAAGCAAGCATCTACCTCTATGACGAGAGTTTCCAGTGTCAGCTTTTGTGTGGTCCTAGTGGGACATCAAGCACTGCAGAAAGACATCCTCTGTGAGTACAACTTGTGTCACCAGGTCTAGGTGTGTGACACTGGCAGAAGTAATCATGCTAGAACCAGCTCTCTGTGAAAAACACGTTCTTCTGGGAGATGCACAGTACTCAGCAGTGCCATGTGCTAGGAAAGGCTTTTTTTTTTTGCTCACCCAGGGAAAGAAACGGCTCTTTTAGCAACAGCATAATCTAGGTTGTGACTGTGTAGAGAGGGAGCTTTTCCAATCCATTTGCAGACTGCCTGAACTGTTGCATAGAGTCAATTTGTGTCAGCATTATAAAATACTAACTGCGTCTTGTGAGTGGGAAATTGAACTAAAGCTCATAAAAACCTCGGCTTACTGGAAGAAAAAACATGAATGTTGTCAGATTTACACAGCCTTCTCTGAGACTTTTTCACTCAAAAGCCTTGAGAAGCACTGAGAGACCCAAACACAGGAATTCCTGTCAAGCACGTGGTGGGGTGAAGTACCTGACAGAGATGTTACTTCGGTAAGA
Source organism: Centrocercus urophasianus (assembly GCF_019232065.1). Taxonomy (NCBI): domain Eukaryota; kingdom Metazoa; phylum Chordata; class Aves; order Galliformes; family Phasianidae; genus Centrocercus; species Centrocercus urophasianus. The sequence goes on along the minus strand of NW_024884364.1, from coordinate 29,799,364 downwards.
TCAGGAGATTTTATCTAAGGCCAAAATAATGAACCTTCTGTTTAACCAATCACACTCAGCTTAGTGATGGGCTGTGATGTCATTCTCAGCATGAACTCAGGATTAGAATTGGCTTACAGATATGCGGGACTGGCATGCCCAAATGTGACCTTTTTCCACCAACAGAAGAAACTCACCCCACTGTGTGACCCCACTACACACAGCAGGACCCCGCTGGTCCCAGCAGCTGCACTCCTGGAGGGGCTGCCTGACGTCTGGGCAGGATATTGGGACCAGGTCCTCTTATGTGGTTGTGAAGCACAGAAGTGAGAAGCAGAGCAGGTTCAAGAGCAGAGGGAAATGCCTCTTGCCAGTGCTCTTGTAGAAGCTGCCAGCTATCGTGCCTCCTTAAGGGATAACATGAGGTTGCTCACCCCTGTGATAAGGTATGGAAATCTGTCTTCCTCCTACAAATGACAAGGGCTTGTACACTGAAAGCAGCCATGGCACATGCCCCACATAGCTAGTAAGACCTCTGCCAAATGCTTGTGCTAACAGGTGGGAAAGGTATGGCACCGTGCCTTGGGAGGGTGCACCATGGGATGTGATGCTGACATGTTCTGTACTTTTGCAGATTGCAGTGTGCAAGTATGTCTTTACTCAGTTGTTGTTTTGTTGGGGTTTTTTTTCAAATTTTATTTATTTGGTTTGGGTTTTTTTGTTGTTGTTATTGTTGTTGTTGTTTTTCTAAAACAACTGTGGCAGCCAGCTCACCTGTTCCTATTCCCTTCTCTGTGCTCAGTCAATGGAGCAGTGTAGAGTAGATTTTTTTTTTAAATGGTGGATGATTACAGCCTAGTAATTCCATTGTCATGCAATGCCATTAAAACCAAGTTTATCAGGATCCATGAATCAGCCAAGTCTTAAAAACAGAGAACAGTTTCTTGATATGTACCAGCCAGGTAAAAAGGAAAGAAGCTTTTGAAAGGTTAATTTCTGCCTTCATCTTTCACTGCCATATTTCAGAGCACAAACTATTCTCTGCTAAAGTTCGGAGAGAAAGCTTCCCATGTAAGCTGGTCTGTCATCTGCAAAATGAATTGTGGCTTCCTCCAAAGCATCTGGTACTGGCTGAGGGAAGAGACAGGCCACAGGCAAGGTGACTCACTGGTCTGAGAAAAGGAGAAGAAAATATTACAGTACCTTTGTTACCTCCTCTGTCATCCCATGAGAATGGATAATATATGAATAAACTTGAGTCAGCTTCCCAAATAATATAAGAGCAGTCTAGATATCTCCTCCATGAAGTGTATCGATGAACTGGGCTGGGTGACCACTGTGCTGAAGTTTAAAGCAGCAGAGCACCTATAAAGGTCTGCAGTAACTTGGTGAAGTCCATGAAAGCACTGACATATTCACAGTGACACTGCCTGCAGGGCATATTATTCTTGCTGCCAGTGGAAACAAGGCTAGAAATTAAAAACATGGATCGACAATGTAATCAATTTTCAATTTTCTTCCTCTTAGGTCCCAGCTGACAACAAGGCATGAGTAACCAAGCTACACCATAGTCTGAAATGCTGAACTGTCTGTAAAGATGTGTCCAGACAATTTAAACTAGGGAAGAAAAGAAAGGGCATAGGAGACCTGGCTGTGAAAGCAGAGCAGCAGAGAGAGCCAGTAGGAGCTACCTGGTAGTGTTTCCTATTCATCCTTAATGCTGGCCACAGGACTCACCACTTCTGCTTGCAAGTGAAACTCCGTGAAATTGGGTAGTTTCACTTCACAAAGATCTGTGAGAACATTCTCTCCGCATTTGATCTGTCTTGGCTTTTCAGCCTGCATTTTTTGTTTTGAGTTTCTGATTCCAGTGAACCCAAAAGCAACCCAAATCAGGAGCTAGGGGCTTTTTCTTTTGCCTTCTGAGTATTTGCTCTTGCAGAGTGCTTTCTGTTGACTGGTTTCACGCTGAAGCTGTGATACTGAGATGTGCTAGGGAGCTGCCCTTTGGTAGAGTTTTGGCTGCCAGTTGAAAATCTGAACTCTCATAAAAAACTTTTCCATCAGTGCAGCATGAGGGAACTCGCAACCTGATGGTTTGGATGTGATTTGCTATAAACATTTCACTCAGCTGTACTAAGGGAAAATCTTGCAATCCTTGTCAAACCAGTGCTATCGGGAGGCACTGGAATGCCTGTGAAATGCCTCTTTTAGCATTTAGACAAGAAAGATGCCCATTTGTGAAATATTTGAATATTGGGGGTGAAGGAGCACAGATGAGCATCCATATCCCTTCTGGCAAAAGTCTTGCACTTCCCCAGCGCTGCATGCAGCTCTCATAAGTGCCTTTTCAAGCTGACTTTGTGGCATTCACCTGCATCATGCCGAGCGGGAATATCCCAGGGCGTATACAGAAGCCTTGAACAAGCACTGAGGGATGCAGAGCTCAGTCACCACTGTTGTAGCACCATGCATTGCTCTCACCTTCAGCAAATGCATGCCCTATGAGCAAGCCAAGCATCTGAAACAGGGCATCACAGGCTGCACAGGGGACAGATGAGCCTCCTTGCCTGTCAGCACTCGGCTCTCTTTATGTGAGTGCTGTGGTACCAAAAGGTAGTGGAAGGCAGTCTGGCACAGCGAAATGAAAGCTTCCCTCCATCTCATGTGGTGACACCGACAGATGCAAGTCACCGCCAAACCCTCACATGTGTAGGTGTGCGCAGTGCTGGTGTGCGGGGGTGGCAGGTGCACCTCCAGTTGTCACTACTGCTATTAGCCATGGGGAGAGGTTCAAGGCAGCGCCGCTCTACTCCCACTTGCCTGCAGCTGCGCTTCCACCCGTCTCCATAGGCATGGCCAGGAGCAAAAAGCAGTGCTTGGGATAACATCCTGTTTCCTCCCAGAAGCAGTGGCAGTGACAAAATGGCCACCAGCTGTGAAGGCCTGGGTCTGTCCTCCCAAGAGCAAAAACTAATACAAGAATGAAGTCATGAATAAGACAGGAGGTGAACTATGAATGCCAGTGCTGACCTAGGGGCTAAATTAAACACTGCTTTGAGGTGCAGGTGTAATTCGTATGATTCCACTTAGCAGAACTGTGACTATAGAAAGTTTTTGTCTGTTTTACCTTGGAAATATTGGTGTGTAACAATGGTTTATGGCCTATTATGTGTGGCTGTGGGAGGAACTCTGTGTCAGCTGGGAGTCTTTTTCTAGTTGGTGGCTGTTGGTTTGCACATAGCATGTGTGGCGGGGGTGTAAGAATGATAGGCGGTGTATTCCCTCTTGAAGTAAGGAGAGCCGCTGAGAGAAGCACTCTAGTGGGACAGGACTTACATGTGTAACCACAGCTTGGGAAAGCAACCCTGAAAATCTTTTTTCCATAGGAGACAGTGAGGAGGAGGTCTGACCTATGTAGTCAGTGTTCCACCATGGCTGCTGACCGTTTGTCAGTATTGCACATCATTTTTTGCAGGGTGCTGATACAGAGAGCATACTGCACCAAGTTAGTAGGAAGTACAATTTATTTTACAACACAGTTACTAGATAATATTAGACTTCCGTAAAATGCTTCTGTTTTTCAGGACCTATGTGTAAATGAGCTCGGGGTTTTGCATGGGCTGGGTGTAACAGAATTCATGGCTAGAAGGTACATTCAAGTTAAGACTTTGTTAACCTCATTTGCATGGGGGTCAGTGAATCAGTTGTTGCAGTGCAGGGTAGTTTAATTGCTTTTCTATGTTCTACACATTCTGCACATGCACCACACACTTTGCAAAGAAATTCACTGCTACTTTGTCCATCTGCTGTGGAGGTCGTGCTGTATCGTGTGGGTTCCTCCAACAAGCTGGTAGCATCTGCAGATGGACCACAAGACTCAGGTCTTCCACACAAACACAAGATTATTCTGCCTGTACTTGCCTGCGCTGGATAAAAATGATTTGCTTTCCTCAATGAAATGTGCTGTTTTGACTGCAGTGTGTTGCGCTGTTGTGGAACCTAAGGAATTACTTGCCTGGATGAAAGGAAAAAATGATAGAGTAAACCTCTTAAGCTTCGAAGTGCTGAAATAAACCACTGATGTTTTATTGTAACAGTCAGAACTTTTATTGCTGTGTTTTATTTTAATAGGGATTGCAAAAGAAAAGGTCATTTTTTTTACAGTTTCCTACACAGTCCAAACAATTTCAAGTACTACTTTTGAAGGATGGTATTATTTGTACTGATATTTTCAAGTCCATCTGTTTTACACTATGCAACAGCAAAGCTCCAGTAGTCCTGAAGTGCTCCTTTCTGTAGTGCACAGAAATAAACTTTGCCAGCATTAACATTTTTATACCTATCTAAGTCTCTTTCCATTTGGAACAGTGCCCTGCTATAACCAGACCTGTACCAACATAAAGTGGGATTTGTGGCTCCCCTGTGGGTTGAAGTTATGTCATCAGGCAGGCACCTATATGAATAAGGGTGACTTAGATTCATGTTTTAATGGGAAAAGTAAAGAATGCCAGTAAACAGTTTTTAACCACCAATTTCATCCTAAGTTTGTGAATTATTCTCTTCCCATCAGACAGTTTCTCACTGAGCCCTTGCTTATTTCTCCAGCAAGTCTTTCTCAGCCCTGGTAATGACAAGTCCCTTATATCCCAAATGCCTTAAAGGAGTAACACTGCTTCTGAGGAGGCAGCCAAGACAGCTGAGTTAGCTTCTTCCCTTAGTTCCTTTCTGCCTTGACACCTTAGCATGTTCAGGTCTGAACCCTTCTTTTTGCAAGACCTTGCTGGATTTTTTTTTATTTTTTATTTTTCCTGTGGCATTGAAGAATGCCTTATTTGAAAACTGCTGTTCAAAGAGGGGTTGAAATCAGATTTAGGAAAATCACTTATATAAAAGCATTAGCTGTCCTATTTTAGGAGATAATTGGCTGTAGCATAGTTTCCCTCTCTTATTTCTCCTTGGTGAGAAAACAAGCTACCTTGTCATTGAGGTTTTTATAAAATGCTGCTGTTTGCAACATTCACCATGAGCACATTAACCCAAACATTTCTAGTGCATTACTTACTGTGCTAACTCTGCTCCTAGCCTTCCTTTTGGCATACAGACACCTAAATGTCCTCAGTTATCGCAAAACGGAGGAGGAAAAAAAGTTGGATCATGTATTTGACTGCCAAGGAGTATAGATACAAAAAAAAAAAAGAAAACAAAATGAAAACAAAAACCATAGCAAATGCTGAACAGAAGCCAGCACAGAACAAAGGGTGAGAAAGTCAGAATGGAGAATAAATGGGTTGATGGGCTTATGGTTGGACTTGATGATCTTAGTGGTCTGTTCCATCCTTAATGATCCTGTGATTCTAAGGAGGGGAAGAAGTGTTTTATTGTGCAGTAGAATCCCTTGTATCAGCAGAGATTCTCCCCAGCAAACCTCTGGGTGTTAGGGCTATTTCCACTGGGAATTGTGTTTTCCAGTTTGTATAGTGCAAGCAGTTGTAGCTGGTGTGATTTCAGGGGATCGGTGGATGACAGAGCTCACTGCCCCAGCTGCTGACATCTGAGCCCCAGGTGCTGAGCTGCCTCTGCTAGCCATTCCCAAAATGAGTAATGCACTATCAGTCACTCCCACAGCATGTGCTCCAAGAATAATCCACTGGCATTTGTTCATTTTTTAAGAAGCAGAATGTTTGAACTAAGTCTCCCATTGTTCATACCTCTACCCTACCTGCTTATTAAATCAGCAACCTTTTCTTCCCTGGTAGCTTCCTGTGTTGGTTAGTACTAGATGGATACAGGTGGCCAGAAGCCAGCCTGCTCTGTCTCCCACACCTGGTACCGGCCCCCTTTGATCAGCCCTTCCCCAGAGATACAGGACAGAAAGGGTCAGAGGAGCTAGCTGCTTTTGGTTGCTGCCATGTCCTGGGACAACAAATTGTGTATTTCACAGAATCAGAGAATCACAGAATGGCCAGGGTTGGAGGGGACCTCAAGGATCACGAATCTCCAACCCCCTGCCGCATGCTGGGCCACCAATCTCCACATTTAATAGTAAACCAGGCTGCCCAGGGCCCCATCCAACCTGGCCTTGAACACCTCTAGGGATGTGGCATCCACAACTTCTCTGGGCAGCCTGTTCCAGCGTGCATAGTGAATACATATAAAAGTTTCTGGATTTTCTTCTGAAATCTCAAATTCAGTTCGTTCATGGGTGCTCATGGGATCCTTGGGTTTGTGTTTCAGTGGGTTCTTGCCTCTTTGTCTCATACCAACTTCTTCGAGAAGGCCTCTGTATGAGATTTAGCCTACAGGTTTAGTTTAAATAATGCCACAAAATCAGTGCAAAGCTGAGAGGTGGGTTTGGGGCATGACAGCAAGAAGAAATGTGGGAAGAAGTATTTCTAGAGTAGTCTCAGAGCCTTTTACATTTTCACATTCAGCGGATACTAATAAATGTGAAATTTGGTAGGCAGCTTGTGCCAGGATTCTGATACACCATGGTGGATAGACAGCAGTGAGAATATTAAATTAAAAGGCTTTTTCAAGCACTTATATACCTGTGGGATTTCTTTTTCTATTTTTTTTTTTCGTTTGTCTTCCTTCAGCATCACCTTTCAGTGTGCCTTACAAGAAGTACGTAGACCAATAATCATGCTGGCTTGCATTCTGCAGGGAACATCAGTGCATCCAAACAGAAAGCCCTTGTGACATCAGTAGCTGCTTTTTGTGTGAATATTCATGTTGGACCTCTTGTCACTGTGCCTCACCCCATTTGACGTCAGGCTGCTAGTATGGGCCATTTGTAGTATCCTTCCTTGGGAGTTAACTTGAATTGGAGCATACTGAGGCTGCCTCCAGCCAGGGCAGATGCTAATGATGTGATCAGTGACATCATTAATGTTCTTATCATGCTGCTAATGAATTGCTGGGGCAGCACTTAGGATAAAGATGGATAGAGATCTGCCTCAAACAGCACAGGTAACTAACTCTGCTGTGTATGTTAACTCCATTAAATCCAAATGCTCTCATCAGGTTGTTTGTACTCTCCACAGTCAGGTTGTGGAAAACGTCTCATAATTTGTCGTGTTCTTTCAAGGAAAATCTCGTTTGTTGCGTTTAAAAAGACAAGACATGCTGTCCTGGGCAGAGCTGGTGACTGGTTCTTATAGACGTGGGTCTTGTGGCCATGTTTTCTGACACCTGATAAGGCTTTAATCTGATCCACATTTTTTCTCAAGGAATCTCTAAAATCTCTCTTGGATGAGTGCTTGGGATCTGGGAACACCAACCTTCGCTACTGCCATGTTTCAGGAAAGCTGAAGGAACTTAAGGCCATTTCTGCTGCATGGAATTTAGTTGAAATTGGCCCACAGCCAGAAAAGTTAGCGGAAGCACAGAGGGAGTGGAAGCTATCATATAAGCTCTGTCTCCACAGAAAAGCAGGCTGATAAAAGCTTTGCAGTTCCGTTTGACATACACTGGGCCAAAGTGATATACAGGCAGTAATCAAATACAGTCATCTTCAGAAACTGCTTAAACAGCTCTGGGAAGAGCATGATCCTCATTTTTATGGATGAAGAACCATGAAAAGTGATCATATCAGAAGTCGGGGGAGAGAAGTGGAAGCAGAACCCTTTTTTTTTTTTTTTTTTTTTGTCTTACAGTTCTGAGCCAGACTGCACAACATGATCTCCTGTTCACTTGGAATTGTAAATTTGGCTAGGCAGATGTTTTTGTCAGAAAGATGCCTTAGCATTGTGCTCATTCTCTCAGGGCACAGTTACCGTACGTCTCTAGCCACAACTGGGCCATGCAGCTCAAATACCAAACCATGAAGAAAATCCAGGAAAAAAAGTTTTCCGATGACTTTTTGAGCAGCAGGCTAACTTGAACGTGTTATGAGCTGTTTGTGGGCAACTCGGGAACAGAAAAAGAAATAAGATTAGCTGAGAAACTGTTTGTGACACAACGTTTGTTCATCTCATCAGAATCTCAAGTCCAGGAAAAGCAGCAGGTTCAGGGTTTCTCCATACTGGCTTAGCACCATCCTGGATGTTAGTGGTGCTCAGTGCCTCCTGTGCCTGCAGAGCGGGGAGGGCAGAAGCTCAGCTTGGCCACCCTAGTTGGAGACTGCCCAGCTTGGAGACTGCCCAGGAATCTCCAGGCATGCAGCAAAGCTGGAGGTTGCTGTCCTGGGGGATGTGTGGAGAAATGATGCATCAGTAAGTCTATGCTGCTGTTGGTGTGGGCTCCAGCTCTGCTACCAGAGGCTCACCTTCAGCCATGCAATTACCAGAATAGAGAGGGTTTTGCTTTTCCTGCATCTAACTTCTGTTCAGTGTTGGTCCCCTCACTACAAGAAAGACATGGAGGCCCTGGAGCATGTCCGGAGGACAAAGAAGCTGTGATGGGTCTGAAGCACAAGTCTGATGGGAAGCGGTGAGGAGAAGAGGAGACTCAGGGAACACCTTATCACTCTTTACAACCACCTGAAAGGAGATTGTTGTTCCTCTGATTGCATCTCCATCTAAATGGTTGTGTCCCAGACCCGTGATCCTGACTGCGGGGACACGGCATGGCAAAGATACAGCACTATCCCCCTCCCTGCAGCCACTACACAATGGGAGATGGGCTGGGAGGAGCAAGAAGCTTGGATGTGCTGAAACATTTCATAAGCATTACTGTAATAACTGCTTTTTGGTGAAATAATAAAAAAGTGAGCAAGATGGAAGCTCAGACTTCCCTCTCCAATGCAGCCAAGCCCACACCACATGCCTCTTGTTTTGCCATTAGCAGGGGCTGCAGGAAGGAGATAGCTCTGTGCTCTCCTCCTGCCCTACTGGGGTGCACCTGAGTCCTCCCCCCGGGGACAGCACGGGGCTGCCCCTCGCCTCGAAGCACGGGGAAGCTGCCAGGCGAAATGGAGGCATCCTGTTTGTCGGAAAACAAGCGACGGTTGCATGAGGGTTGCGAGAGCGAGCAAACCGCAGCCCCTGCGCGGGGCTGATAACAGCCTGTGTTACGCTTGCAGCAGTTCCGTCCCTGCTGGGGGGGCGGGGGACACACACACACAAAAAAAGCCCAAGTGTGACTGCCGCTTTCCTGTTTCGCGCTTTTTGGCTCTGCTGTTTCTTTGCTGTTCAATTCTGTCACTTTTTTTTTTCAGTTTCTCGCTTGTTTTTCCCCTCTGTATGGCTCAAGGGGCTGCTCCATCCGAGAGGTCAGGCGGCTCTCCTCAGGTTGATGTTGAGGTGCACAGAGCTGCACCAGCTCTGCGTGCTCACGAGGCTGTGGTTTGCATGCAGCGCCTTGGCCCTGATGCTGTGCGTGTGTGTGAACGTGATGCTGCTCATGCCTGCACGATCCAGCAGTCCTACTGTAAGGCTGTCAGCCGGTTGCATGAGCTGCAGTGGTGCAAGCTTATGGGTGCATAGGTTGCAAAGTTGCTGGACATGAGCTGTCCTGCTGCAGGGAGCTGAGGCATTCCCTGGGCTTAGGTACTCTCCGATTCGGGATGTTTCTGCTTAAGGATCAGCCACGTGCTAACATAAATCAATTTCAGTTCTTTATCCCTGATCACAGTGCTCAGTTCAACAGAAAAGGGGGTTTCTTTTTGTAACCAGGATTGTACTTGTCTTGAGTATTGCATAAAGTTCATGAGTATCATCAGAGTGCTCTTTGTCCCAAAAGATATCTAGGGACATGCTTCTTTACTACTGCTGGACCAGCATTCTTATCAACATCAGTCACATAATTCCCACAAATTGTTCTTTTTAATTTGATAAAAACTGGGCTTGCCTGATTTCAGAAGAATAAAATGTCAACACACTTTATTCCAAAAAAATGAAGATAATAAAAACGTGGGCAGCACATTAATTTTAAATACTGCCTACCTAACTTTTGAATTTCACTCCCTATGACTTCACGCTTTTTGTTTCAGTCTCATGCTCCACAGCTGAGCCTGCTATGTTGGGAGTTCTACAAACGTTCAGGAGAACACCCCAGAGCATTTGCAAACGAGAAATCAAGTAGAAGAAAGGTGAAGGGTACAGCACATGGCCTTGCTGTATCAGTGTTTTCGAAACTTTGCTTGTGAGAAGAGTGAAATGAAACAAAAAGATAAAAGTGGTTTTGGAAGAACTAACGTCAATCGCAGTGGCACGGGGAGAAGTTGGAGAGCCCACTGGCAGGCAATACTGCCTGAAGTCACCTCACACTCTCTGCTGTGAGTCTCTGCCCATGCTTTTTCTTCTCTGCAGCAGAAATGAACCTGTGTCTTTTTTCTTCCAGCCCTACTGCAGTCCATCTTGCTTCGGCCCAAACTCTGGGATCCCTCAGCTCCTTTCTCCCTGCTCCTTTCCAGCATGAGAAGTTTCGCAGCACCAGTCCCTTGCTAGAACCTCACTCCTGGTAGGGACCATGTATCTCATCCCCCTCCAAGGCCACCCTGACCTCTTATCTTGTGATGTGCCTGCTCTCTACCCCTCCCCTTGGGCAGCATGTTCTTTGGGATTGTGTACCCCAGCCTATCCTGCTGCCCCGTCCTTGGGAACATCTGTGATATTTCTTCATCTCTTAAGTCTGAAACCCTCACAAAATCTTCCTGCATAGCTCAGACTAAACTTTTTTAATATTCGTATGCTAGCAAGCTGAGAGACTAGTGTTTTCATAGAAGCATAGAATCATAGAAGCACAGAATGGTTTGGGTTGGAAGGGAGCTCAAAGCCCATGCTGCCTCAACCCCTGCCATGGGCAGGGCTGCCTCCCACCAGTTTAGGCTGCCCAGGGCCCCATCCAACCTGGCCTTGAGCATCTCCAGGGATGGGGCACCACAGCTTCTCTGGGCAGCTGTGCCAGCGCCTCACTGCCTGCCGGGGAAATAATTTCCTCCTAACATCTAACCTATATCTCCCCTCTTTTAGTTTTACGTAGTTCCTCCTTGTCCTATCATTATTAGATCATGTAAAAACTAAGTCGCTCTCCTGTTTGTAAGTTTTCTTTAAGTACTTGAAGGTTGCTCTCCCTGGAGCCTTCTCTTCTCCAGGCTGAACAAGCCCAGCTCCCTCATCTCTTCTTCATAAGAAGGGTACTCCAGCCCTCTGATCATTTTTGTGGTCTTCCTCTGGACCCACTCCAACAGCTCCACACCCTTCTTGTTCTGGGAGCCCGAGGTCTGGATGCAGTACTTCAGATGGGGCCTCACGAGGGCAGAGCAGACTGGGACAATCACCTCCCTCTTCCTGCCGGCCACCTCTCTTGTGATGCAGCTCAGGATAATGTTGTCCTTCTGAGCTGCGAGCACACACTGCTAGCTTATGTCGAGCTTTTCATCCAACAAAATCCCCAAGTCCTTCTCTGCTGGGCTGCTCTCAATGACTTCCTTCCCAGTCTGTATACACATGTGGGATTGTTCCAACACAAGTGCAGCACCTTGCACTTGGCCTTGTTGAATCTCATCAGATTCACATGGGAACACTTTTCAAATAGTATCCCTTCCTTCTGTTGTACAAACTGCACCACTCAGCTTGGTGTAATCAGCAAACTTGCTGAGAGTGCACTCGATCCCACTGTCTGTGTCACTGATAAAGATGCAGAAGAGCACTGGGCCTATGACAAACCCCTGGGGACATCACCTGTGACCAGCCTCCACCTGAACATAGAGATGTCAACCACAACTCTCTGGCTTGCATCAATACAACCAGTTCTTCATCCACTGAATAGTCCAGCCTTCAAATCCGCAACTCTCCGATTTAGAAATAAGGATATGGTGTGGGACCACGTCAAATGCCTTGCTCAAGTCTAACGAGACAAGGGAATCAAGGCAAGACACCACCAATAGCCTGTAGAGCAGCCTGCACATCCAATTGCCAGTGACTGCAGGTCTCGAGGCTCCCTGTGGTGCTCTCAGTACATCAAATTGTGATCAGAGAATGAAGCTGGGTTTTTTTTTGACAGCCTGTGGCTGCATCAGTTACCAACATGAACTTATTTATTGTTTCAGTCTATTTTTGTGTGGCAGAAAATGAAGAAAATCTATTTCCTTGTGTATTTATTGGTAAGTTATGGAAACATGCATCACCTTCTGTATTTAGTAACCCATCTGCATTTGTTTCTCTTGAAGAAAGATTGTCTTAGGGTACGAAGTTTCTTTTCTGAGTTTCCTTTCTGTACCACGAAGCATATCTGTACAGAGAGATCAGAGCAAGCAGTGAGTAGTTTAGTCGTTGGAAACAACAAAATCTTCTGAGAAGCTTTCCTGAGCTGGCAGCATACTCATTGCAATCAGTTTTGAATGCTAAAGTAATAGGGATGCTTTCCATCCCTCCCCCTAGGCAATTCACTGGGAGAATGTCTGGCTAGGGATTTTTCCATAGCATTCAGCAACTTTCTTTTCACATAATTTGCCTGATTCTAATAGACTATTATAGTTCATGAGTGCATGTTCATAGCACACAATATATAAGTATATATATACAACTGTGTACACTTAGGCACATCCATACATTACTTGCACGCACACTGAGTTCACTTACTTCATCCCTTAAATAATGCCTCTTCTGCATGACACCCTTTGAGCACTTGTAGGATGTGCTCACCATTCCATATACTTACTGCTTGCCAGCTGTCCTCTGATGTCTGCTCCTCCAGCACCTCTGACCAGGCAATTGACTGTGCCCAGGAGGCCTGAGACCACTTTATGTAGAGACAGACGTTATCCTCTGGGAAGCACCAACAGGCTGCTGGGCAGATGCTGACGCACAACCCCCAACACCCTGTTTTGTGTGCCACTGCTCTTCATGTCTTTTTTTTCATTTGAGCCTACTTTTCCCAAATTGGAGCTGGTAATCATTGTGTTATTCTGAACTTAGAGCCTAGGATGAGACCAGGTCTCCTCACAGAGCTAGGTGCTGTGTAAGAGCAGATGAAAGAGAGCATCCCTGCCTCAGCCAGCTTCTGGGATAAAAGGGAAAACACAGACCAGCCCAAAGACAACAAATGGACGTGCAGGCAGGTGAGGTAGGCTGCTAGCTCTACTGGAGCTCCAACGCGGAAGCCAGTGCCAAGTTTTTGTGGGTACGACAGCAAAGGAGGACACAGAGAGGGGAGCAGGACAGCATCACGTGTGTGCAGGGAAGGAAGAAGAGGAGAGACATTTGCTTGAAAACCCGGTAAGCAGTTGGGGAACAGCAGAGGCACAGATTGGGGAACAGTGGGTTCAGCCCTTTGTTACTAAAGGCAGGTGGTAGGCAGGGCAGGGCAGGCTGTGGGCTGGCTTTGCTCCTCGAGGGAGCACTGGGGATCTGCGTGGGGATCAGAAGGACAGCCTTCTGATCAACTGTGTGCCAGGTGCCACACTTAACAGGCAGTGTGAGAGTTTTTCCTAATTTTCCTGATGGCACTGGGGCAATCCAAGGCCATGCCTACAGTGATGTAGCAGCCAGGCTGTGCGTGGGTACTGCCAGTGCCCTGTGTCAGAATGTTGACTTCCCACTCCCCTACAGGAGCCTGCTGGTGTCCTTATCTGTTGCCAGCATCAGTTCAGTTTGCTTTTATTCACTGTCTACCAGTGGAGGAGGCTGCTCCTTAGAAGTCAACTGTAGTCAGCAGCTTCACTTCACGGTGCTTTGATTAGCTTTGATTTCATCTTGTAATTACCAGAAGTGTGAATGCAATGCTGCTTGCCCCAGTGAGTTTCATAGAAAGTAAAGCTGCAGAAAGCACTAGGTTTTTTCTTGTGGGAAGGCAAAAGCCACGTACACCACTAATTCCACCACAATCATTCCTTGGTTGCTGACGATAGGCAGAATGGAGGTACATGAAGTTCTCTGCTAAGTCACAGATAGCACTAGCTGATCTCATTTCTTCCAATGATATTTCAGATTTATTTTGCTTTACTCCCAACATGTCTTCTTTACATCTGACAGAGCGGCAGAGAACTGCAGAGGTGCCACTCCTCAGCTCCCAAAAGCAGCAGCTCTGCAAGAGGCTGGGCTGGAGAGCTGATGGTGAATGAGAAAACCTTGTTTCTGCACTTGTGTTATATGTCTTTCATTTTTATTTTTTTATTTTCTTCCTAGAAAGTCTTTCTTTGTATAAATGCAGCAATAGGGTTGCAGAAAAGTGTGACAAATCTTAAATGTTGAAGTTCAGACAAAGCTCCTTTAAGCAAAAGAAAGCTGTGTTTGCTTTTGGCAATGGTGTGTTGTTCATACTACAGTTCTGTTTCATATAGATCTATCACGTAAAAGTGTTCATGAATCTGACCAAAGTCCTGCACCCCAATGGTTGGATTCATCTTTGGGGGTTCAAGATGGCAAGTTCAGACCAGAGGTTCCACATAAGCGGTAGAGAAGAAGCTGCAACTGGTGTTTGAACTCTCAGTAGAAAAAAATGCTTAGATGTCAACTGTGAACTTCCATCAGTAGGCTTTAAAACAGACGAAGTGGTGGTTCATTGTCTACTCCCTACCATCTAATTTGCAATACAAATGGATTTGTCCTGATAAGGGCTTTCCACTCAGACAACCACAAAAGCTGCTGTTTGTTAACGTGAGTTTCTGTCAAAAATAGGTCTACTTCCCTAACAAGACCAGCTAAAGGATATGTGTCACAACTGCAGTATGTTACTGTCTCAGAATATTTTATTTCCTTAGCAGAAAACTATAAAGAGGTTGACTTGTATTAAAGACCAACATGATAGAGCCATTCCACAGGGATTTCATTATAATCCAAGAGGTATTATCTCTTCTCCAGAATTTGTCACAAAGACTGTGTGGCAGTTTCAGGCTGTTCCTTTAAAGGACAATAATCTCTCCTAGAGTATTTGCAGGTATCCCTGGTTTTCTACACACAAAAACACCCCTAGCAGAATGTGTTTGGGGGATGGGTACATGCACGATATTAGGCAGCTGCTACAGACAGTTCTTCTAAACCAGCTTCTCAGGGCTCTTTGGTAAAAGCCAAGGTGGATGGATTCCTTCTTCATTTACTGAAGTTCACTGCAGTGCATGGGAGTCACAATGATTCTGCCAGTGTTGGCAAACCAGGAAGTCCAAATCTGCTGTGCAATGAGCAGGTGAAGCAGAAGCATCAAGCGTCCATCCCAAACCAGACAGCCTGGCTAATGCCTGACTCACCAACAGGTTGTTCAATGGCCTATTCCTTGCCATTTGATGAAGCAAGCTGTGGGTGAGAGTGGAGCCAGGCAATCTCTTGGTTGAGAGGATGTGATCATGAGATAAACTGTGAGCTGCCCAGCAGGCATGGAAAGCCTATGGTATTTGAAGGTATGGACTAAGGGACCAGCCCTGCTCATATCTCAGCTAGCTCTTGGTGTGACAGGAGGGCACAGAGAGCTGCCAGGACTGTCCCTGCCTGGATGCTCACTCTGGTTGTGTCTCTGTTTGGTGCAGGTACTGGGGCAGCTCTGCAAGAAGGATTTGAGGTTCACCCTACAACTGTCACACCGCAAGCATGGGGCCTATGGAGTTGTTGCCCTGGAATAACTGATCTGATTGCATCAACTAAGTTACTGAGTATTTCTCCTGTTGTATAGGAGGAAGCAGCTGGGAGCAGCCTCATTTGCCTTCAGGACAGGTGCACTGGCTTTGTTCAGGAGTTGCCTGCCTCCTTCATGTGCTCACACTACAAAGCAAAGTGTTGCAGCCAATAAAGAGGAGGGTCAAATGTTCGTAGCAGAGGGAGGCACAAAAGATGTAAGCTAAAAACAAAAACTGACATTCCTAGTTTAAAGCTAACAAACAAAAAGTCTCTCTGACCTCTACGAAGCAGTTTTCCCACTCTGCTGAATTAGCTATCTTTTCTAATATTTCAGTATGAAATAACTCCTTCCCTAATGCAAACAACATGCTGGCTATAAGAACGACAAATAGCTGTGAACCTCACAGTCCAGAAGTTTCTGTAGGATCAGCAATTCTGACATGACTCCTCCGCTTATGAATTTGCCCCTGTCTCTTTAGGTCAAGTCTTCATATTCAGTTCTTCAGATTCTGCATTCAGAGTAGAAGAAAAGCAAGCAATAAAACTGGAGTGGTAAAAAAGCAAGTGGTAGTGGCTGGATGAGGTGGCTTGGGCAAAGCTTCTCCTCTAGATGGGTTCCTGCTTGGAAAAAGGTGACTGTGTGAAAGCAAAGCACACAGAGGTTCAGAGAGGGCTTTGTAGGGGATGTAGGAAAAGGGGCAAAAGGAACTCAGCTTTAATGAAAAGAGACTATCAACAGAAGAGAGGAAGTAGATATGGAAAAGGTGAGGAGAAGAGGGAAGAAACTGCAGAATGAGGACCCCAGAAACAGCAGGGAGTCAGAGCACACCTTTATGCCTTTCCTCTTGGCATCTCCAGCACAATACTTCCCCTCCAGGCTTTTGTTGCTTTGAAGTGGGAAGCCTGGCAGAGCGGGTTTGTCTGCTCCAGCTCTGCCGCTACGTAGAAAGTTTGGTCTTTGCTGTGAGTTAATTCACAAGTCCCCAGCTATGAGTTTGGCGTGTTTATACTGGAAGGAGATGAGTACCTATTATTATTCTACCACTCTGACGCCATGGCTTCTTAGCCCCTGCAAAAAAATGGCATCCTATGTTTGACAGAAATGAGCTACTGCCTTCAGTCCATTTCTCTTGGTGTCAGACAGTAGAAATGAAGGAGAGTGTCTCTGCCCTTGCTGGAGATCTTTTTGAACATGGGTTGGGATGGTTTCTGCCAAAACCAATTGCTGTACCGGCTAAAATTTGGAGACATTTTTGCTCAGTACTTGGGGGCGAATTGACAGTACAGTGTCACAAAAAGTATTCAGAGAAAAAGTGTGCTATTTCTCAATTACTTTCCAGAAAACAAAACTGATATAAATATTTTAATGAAATACAGACACTCAAAAAAAACAAAACAAAAAAACTCTGCTACAAGATCCTGGATCCATGGTAAGAGAGGATTGCAGGATTGTGCAGATGATGTTTACTTACTTTGGACAAAAAGTGTGTGCCACCCTTAATCCAGTAGCACCTGCCAAAGGACACCCAATAACCCCCTCTTTAGCTGCAAGGATGTGCACAAAGGCAGTTTGCTGAGTGGGACTCATGTTACAGGCCAGCTGCTCGTTCAGATCATTAGGCTTCTGGAGGGAAAAGACTCCAGATCACTTCTGTGGCTTTCAACAGAGTTTATTTAAAAGCTGGGAAAAAATATAAAAAAAAAAAAAAAGTATACGTAAGTGCAGAAGAAGAAGAGTTAGTTTGTAAGCAAGGTGAGAAGAATATCTGGACTAGATTTTGATTTTATGCATCTTGATCATTGGTATTAGCAGGAAGTTTTCAATGTTGGGTGGCATTTTTTCATTACGTACAACTCGTCCTACCGTAGGCAACAAGCTACTGCTGGCAGTGGCTCAGGGGCTGTTGTACAACACTGAAGTGACAATTTTTGTCTGCCTAGCGAGACAAGTTTATCTTTCTGGAGCTTTCCTGGAAATTAAGAGTCAATTCTCCACTTTTAATGGGGCTTAGGTGCCAAGCTTGCTCCATGTCATGCCTGAATGTCAGGCTCCAAAATGAGCTGGCTTAACTAGTGATAGTGGAAGTGCTGCGGAGATACCTTTGTGAGAAGAATCTCTCACGTTTCAAGTCAGTTCACAGTGTGAAACAAGCATGGCTTTGGCTGCCACAGATTTTAGCCAGGATTGCAGATGCAATAGTTATGGAACTACTTGGTGCTTTGGCAGGGGGGTTGGACTTGATGATCTCTGGAGGTCCCTTCCAACCCCTACAATTATGTGATTCTGTGATTCTCTGACTAAAAACACAAGAGCCTCATAATTTGTTGAAGAAAAGCTAAACTGGGTCTAAAATCCAGGTGGTCCCACATACTGTCCCATAGAAAGGCAACCTGCAGGTACTTAAGGAAAACATGAGAAACATAGCAAATATAACATGCTTTCCCTGACCTGGACAGGAGTTTTTTTCCTGCCAAAAACTTGCTTAATTCCTTTCAAAACTTTTGACACACCCAGCTGACTGTGACTTGAATTATGTATTGTATGAAAAACATAAATCCTCAAGATAGGTGGTGCTAAGATTTACATGATTGGCAGGATTTCTTCAGCTACAGTCCTCCATGCCTTTTCTTAAGGAACTTCTGATTTCATTGCTCGAATAAATTGATGAGTGCTTGGAAAGATGTGTCCTCTTTGGAGACGGGAGTATTTATGTCCGGCAGTGAAAGAAGTAATACATTTATTTAGTAGAAAACCCTCTTTTCTGGAAACTAGCTGCTTAAAGACATGGAGATTTCAAGGTTCCTGAAGAGATTCTAGTTTCAAATAAATCTGCAGCTGATTGTTTTCTGTAAAAAAATATAGTGCTAAGAATATCCTGTATGTATCTATTCATTTTTTTCATTGTATCATTATATGCCTTTAATGAAGAACTCTTTAAAAAAAAAAAAAGAGAAGAGAAGAGAAGAGAAGAGAAGAGAAGAGAAGAGAAGAGAAGAGAAGAGAAGAGAAGAGAAGAGAAGAGAAGAGAAGAGAAGAGAAGAGAAGAGAAGAGAAGAGAA
>NW_024884364.1:29741051-29780731 GCF_019232065.1 Centrocercus urophasianus | reverse complement strand
AGAAAAGAAAAGAAAAGAAAAGAAAAGAAAAGAAAAGAAAAGAAAAGAAAAGAAAAGAAAAGAAAAGAAAGCAGACTAGCCAAATGCTTGGCTGAATATTTTAATTTCTGTGGAAGTCTACATTTCTTTGGAAGTCTTCAAGCTCAGGGAGGGTGGATTTAGGTTGGATATAAGGAAAAAAATCTTTTACAATGAGGATGGCAAGGCATTGGAACAGGTTACATAGTGTTGTGGTTGATGCCCTGTCCCTAGAGGCTTTCAAGGTGAGGCTGGATCAGGCCCTGGGCAATCTGACTTAGCTTGGTGTCCCTGTTCATTGTAGGGGAGTTGGACTAGATGGGCCTCAGAGATTCCTTCCAACTCTAAAGATTCTATGATTCTATGATTCTACATAACAGTACACTTAATCCCTCCCTCCCCCCTCACACACACACCAAATGCAGAGATTGGATCTTCACAGCTCTTTTTCACTCTTTTGCCTCAAAATTTACTCTGAAGAAATTCAGAAAGCTGTGGGCCTAGAAACTGAGCTGCATGTCTGCTTTAACTAATCTGTAACTTCTCAAAGTTTGAAACGTTTAGCAAATTGACAGAGCAGTGAAAAAATAAATAAATAAAAAAAGAAGAGCAAACAAGAATTAAGAGCTCCTTCAGCTTCTTGCAGTCAACAGGGAAGGAAAAATTGGAGAGAGAGAATAAAACTTTAAGATATAAATTGTTTTTTTTCATCTAACGTTGAGAGTGCCCAGATGTTCCATTTCAACATATTTTAGAAGTTTTGTGAAACTTTTCTCTATTTTTAACCTCTTGTAATCCTCTGAAAATTAGTATATTCTTCAGTGAAATGATACACCCAATTCAAACTGCTTGAAGTATGTCTAAGAAAAAAAAAACATTCTGATCTACCAATAATACTAAAGAGTGAAATGTTTCAGGGAAAGATTACTAAAACAGCCTAAAGAAAATGGTTTGCCTGAGGTAAGGAGCAAATGAATCCTGATACATGTTCTCTCTGGAGTTTTTGTCAGAGGCATCATCTCAGTCCATGAGCTGAGCACCTTGCAAATTGAAAATAAATGATAACACTGTTAGGGTCAGTGTGCAGTGACATATTCTGCAGAAAACATTGAAAAAGATTAACTCCTTTATATTTGCATTAGTAGTTTGAAAATAAATATTATTCTGAACTTCAGAAGTACCAAAAAGTACCAAAGACGTACCAAAAAGTACCAAAGAAGTATCAAAAAATACCAAAAGGAGGAACAAACTCACCTGAGAAATATGTTTCTTTAAGTACTTTATTTGTTGTAACTTTTCATGGTAAACTCCCTTTAGATTTATTTCACAGGCCGTTGCTTAAACATGAATAATCACAGCTTTCATATCTTGGTCTTCTTCTAGGGTTGAGAGCTCAGGTACCAGATGCTGCAAATAACTGCATTTTGTGGCAAAGGGGTTTTGTTACTCCAGCTGTTAGGTAGCGACATAGTGCCTGTGTTGGATGCAGTGGCCCAAAAGTGCTTTCCATGGTTCCTCCCATCTGGCCAGAGCGTGTTGCCACTCATCACAGAGATGTGCCATAGATTCACAGAATGACTGGGATTGGAAGGGACCTCAAAGCCCACCCAATCCCAGCATTTTATTTTCTTGGCAGAAAACCATAAAATATAGAATCATAGTGTGACTTAGGTTGGAAGAGGCCTCAAAGCCCACCCCGCTCTAAATTCTGCCTTGGGCAGTGCTGCCCCCCACCAGCTCAGCTGCCCAGGGCCCCGTCCAACCTGACCTTGAGCACCTCCAGGGATGGGGCACCACAGCTTCTCTGGGCAGCTGTGCCAGTCAGACAGCAACTGTACTGCTGAGGACAGCAGCTTTACTAGAAGGGATGTGTGGGTGCTTTCTCACTTGCGCCTCAGCCCTGGTGTTTTTCGCTTGAATTTCTGACAGTTTGGTCTAACAGAGTTTGCGTGAGGTAACTGTGCAGTCAAAGAGGCAAATGAACAAAATTTTCCTTGACTCTTTGTAACAAATCTAACTGTTGAGGCAAACCGGTCCAGCCAAACCATATTGATTGCATGTGATTGAAAATGCAGCAGCACTTTTCCTCTTGTAGATCAAGTTTCCAGCTCTTCTATGTTCTTCAGAGCAAGCAGGAAAAACCACTGATAATTGCCTGTTATTCAAAGCGCACACGACCGACTGTCCCTTCAAGAGCCATGCATCTGCCTCTCAAGTGCCATCATCAAATTTATATTCTTTTTTTTGGACCAGTGACTCCTTTTATGCATGTGTTTGTTTGATGTCCTAAAACAGTGAAACTTCATCTTGCCCTCTAAGCCTACCCTGTTCATAACCATTAATTATCACACCACAATCTCTAGAGCCTGTTCATTTGGTTCAACAACATGTGCCCATTTGCTCTTTGGAGTATGCAGTAATTATGTTATTACTTTGTGAAGAATGGGTACTAATGTAGATGAACACTCTGCTGGCTCTCAAAGGGGTGTTCCTTAGGAAAGGAGCAGCCCAGGAGGAGCAGGGGTGACAAGAACTGTGGTAAGCACCATTGGTTGCAGTGGGTGGCTCTGCAGCCAAGAAGCTCAAGCAGGGACTGGAGGTGTGTGCTGGAGCAAGGAAATAGACGTCTAACATTCTGCTTATTTCTGTGCAAGGGATTCAATTCCTTTTCCCTGGATGCCTCAGAGGTGGGGGCCAGTGGGCTCAAGAGTCTGTCCCCAACATGACAGGGCTGTAAGACAGGCCTTATCTTCAGTGTGGGTCATCCTAAGAGACACAGATAGATAGTGAGTGGCAAGCAGGACCCACTACCTCCTACTTCACTGAAGGGGAAGTGAGATAGAGGGGGTAACTGCCTTCTGCAAAGTCATACAGGAAGTTCGTGCAAAGCAGAGACTGAGAGCCAAGCTGCATGAAAAATAGACAAAGTATTCAAATTCTGCTCTTCTTTTTAATTCCATTTCAGGATGCCCAAGCTGTAATGAAAATCCAAGTGTTTTATATAGAACTTAATATCATATTCTATATCTTTCCACCAAAGCAGAAGTAGAACTTCTTGAACTTCAATGATACCTTGAACTTCATCCCAAACTTTCTCTCATGCACTCAGGGACACCAAGTAATAGCAAGACCCAGGTGTAGTGCAGGGAGTGATGTGAGGTCTGTTCTGAAGGCCAGGGCCATAGACTCAGGCAGGGGACAAGGGGAGTACTTTTTGCAAGCCCTGACTCAATGCTGGATGACTCCCTCCCAGTCAGGTATTAAGTGTATGGCTCAGAATTTCGCACTTGGGTTTCTGTTTGGTTTTCCAATGAGCAGCTGAGGTGTAGGCAGCAGCCTGCACAGACAAGGTTAGCCAGGAAAAAAAAAAAAAAGAAAAAAAAAAATGATTGGGAATTATCATGAGGCTTCAGTTGCTCTGTTTTTAAAAGCCTAGAGTGGATGTTTTCCTCTTGGCCTCGTCTTGTTTTCATAGCCGCTTGGAAACTCAGCACTGCATCATCTGCTTTGAGCCAAGCTCCCCTGCCAGGGCAGGATAGTTTCCTATTCTGCCTTCTTGATCGTTTAGTCCTGTGTAGTTATAAGTGACTCAAGCTATGGTGCTTCCTATCACTTCCCTGGGGAGACAAGTTTGCAGTCTAAACAGGCTATATGGTAGCAAATTTTCCTCCTATTCAGCTTAATTTTTTTCCTCTCGTTTTCATCCCGTAATGCCTATTCCAGACAGAGTCAATGTTGTTGGAACAGGGGGAAGCAGCTCACACCAGCACCTCTTGGTGATGGAAAATGTTAGTGCAGGTTATAACACAGGTGCATTGCTTGGGTGCAAGAATAGCTCCGGGCTGCTCCAGAGTATGGAGGCTGGGGCTGAGTGTTGGCAAGCCAGCAAAAGCCAAGCCCCCTGCTACCCTCTCGTCATGAGAAAATAATACAGAGCAAAGCCAGGGCTTTCCCTACCACAGTCATATGTCCTTTCCTTCCAACAGTTTCTTTTCCTTCAGTCAGGCAAAGGGAAGCCTCTTCAGTGCTGTGTTGTGCGTTGGCCTCCTGCTTTTAATTACTTTCCTACTGTGTATGGCTTTCCCATTGCTTGCCATTTCAAACACAGCATCACTTCATCCTCTGTTCTCCCAGACACGTCACCTAAACTTGGCACTCTGCTGTCATCATGTAAAAAAGTTACCCTAGGCCACAGGTACAGCTTTCTAGAATATTTCAGCCCAAGTGAGGGGAAAGGAAGGCTTTCTCTTCATTTTGTACTTGTCAGATTTAAAAAAAAAAAAAAAAAAAAGAGAGAGAGAGTGAGAGAGAATCTGTCTGAACTGAAAGGGAGTGGGTTATTGCTTAGAGGTGATTCTAAAAATGGTCATCTTACAGCAGATTGTGTGTTCCCTGCAGAAAGCACGTCAGTGTGGTGTGAGTGCATTGTTAGTGCTAGATGGAGGTGGACTTAGTCAAGGACTTTGCCACTCAGAACTAATGCAAACTTGCTGCTAGCCAGCAATTCATTTTATTCCTTATATAATATGTTAGCATTCTGAGGCATATTTTATATTAACATTCACAGAATCATAGAACGGTAGGGATTGGAAAGGACCTCTGGAGATTCCCAGTCCACCCCCCTGCTAAAGCAGGTTCCTTGTAGTAGGTTACAGGACATTGTGGAAATAGATAGAAGGGGATGAAGAGTGCACAGTGATGTCCAACTAGTTCAGCTAATTCAGCTGTCTTCAGCATGGGTTGCAGGGAGGGAGAGCAATCTGCTAAAGCAATACCATGCTTCTTGAGCTGTTTTCTGCACTGGAGGCTGTGCAATGGCATGTTTCTTGTACAGTCGGGAGTTCTCTGTGTTGTCTGAGTGCTCTAGTGAAGGCTTACATGGCCCAAAGTATGCTGACACTGTGCATTAACTCTCATCCAGGAGGTGTTAGTGGTGGCAGGACATCTGAACACTGTCAGGAGACAAATGCACATATATGTGGACACTCCAGAAATGCCCACAGCTACCTGACAGTCAGTGTGAAGGAGAGCAGCCTCTAAGAAGTGAAACATGGGATAAGCAACCATGTTATCTCTAGGCCCAGTAAATAACCCAGCAGATATTTGTTGTAAGACATGAGGATTTGGTTTTTTTCTTCCTTTTTTTTCTTTTTTTTTTTTTTCCCTCAGATGTGCAGACTAATTAAATTACTCAGAGAAGGGAAAAAATCAGTTTGATCTGACTTCAATTTGAGTGAAGTCTGGAACTAAAAATGTAGCGCTTTGAAAGACAGAATAAGCAGTTTCCTGAGTCATAAATTGAGTCACACAGACCCCTAATGGTGTTTCCAGGACTGCAGACAAGCTGTTGCTCTTAAGACAAAAAGTAAAACCTTTAAAAATAAACTAGATTTTGTGGCAGATTTCCAGGGAGATTTGTAATGTCCTGTGAGAGTCACTTCAAAGGTACAGCTCCAACCCCTGCAAGCCTGCATCTTTGCATGAAGAGAGTGAAGGGAAAGCTCTAGCCAGAGCAGAACAGGGAGCTACAGAATAGCAGCGGGTAGGCATCCGGGGAAGCCCAACAGCCGAGTACGTTACAATAAGCCTGCAGAGTGCATAAAAATAAGGATGTTATTTCCTGAGAGGCTGATGGAATTAGCTGTGCTGCAAATACGCAAGCCTTTGCACATTTGCTTTTGCACGTAGTAATACAACCAGGCAAAGCACCCAGCACATTTCTTCTGGCTCAGTCTGCTGCAAGCTTTCCAGCAAGGGACGGAACACAACCGAATCACAGCATCACAGAATCATTAAATTTGGAAAAGACCACTAAGATCACCTAGTCCAACTGTCAGTCCATCCCCACCTTGCCCACTGCCCATGTCTCTCAGTGCCACATCAATGTGGTTCTTTAACACCTCCAGGGACAGTGACTCCACCACCTCCCTGGGCATCCTGTTCCATTGCTGCTTGTCTGTGCAGCAGCTATTCCCAAATAAACAATCAGCATACTAGACAAGGAAGAGTAGCCATCACAGTTATGGTGTGAATGGTGTGAGGCTCCACAACCTCACGTAGTAATTGTTTTGGAAAGGTCTGAGTGCCACAGGCTGATGGCTGGGTCAGGAAGAACCTCTGGAAGGAGTGGGCTGCTTCATGTCCTCTCTGTGAATCTGCTCACTACAGTTCCAGCAGAGCCTTGGCTGCCTGCACGTCCTGCCGCGTCTTCTCTTACCTCTGGAGCCGGACCTTGCGAAAGGAAAGGCATTGTGGCAAATGCTGAGTGGGAGACTTGTTTGCTTTCCCTTTTGTGTGGATTAACAGAGGATCGCAGTCTCCGCAGCTATCAGTGAGTCACCCTTCGCAAGCAATAAATTCACACAGCCACAAGAATGCTGCTATATATTAATGCTTTGGTGCCATTGTTGATGATCTCTTACTGCAACCTGTGCCAACACCACAAACATTCTTAATAACATGGGAGCTTCCAAGCCAGCTGATGGAAAGCATTTAAGATAACAAGGAGAAGGGAAATGCCAGAATGGATCCAGACTTCATTTTTAATTAAAAAAAAAATAAATACAATTAAATAGAGCAACTATCTCACACTTCAGAACAAATCTATATTTTCTGAAATAGATTTGGTCTTTGCTGTTAGCTGTAATTTCTTGCTAGTCATCATAATTAAACTCTGGAGTGTCTCCATGGTACAGAAATAACCACCACCACATCTGATTTCATGTACATTCCATGCATTATCCTTGAGACTGTGGGAAAAGTTTATTCTACTGACGAAGCTCCAAAGAAGTACCTGAAATATTGTTCTTCATACTACCTTGTGCTGTGTGACACACACTGGTGTGTGTCCATGATGCAAAGAGAACTTTAAGTCTTGCAGCTGGTTCTTAGCCACGTGCTGGCTGTTACACCATGATGTGCCTTACTGGTATTCAGTCCAGGGTCCTTTCTGGTCTCCCTCTTTCACCACTACCTTTTAGTCCTTGCTGATTACCCAACAGCTCTGTTCTGATTATGCACACATCTCTCAGAGTACTTATGGTGTCAGGGTATATCAGGTATCAAGTGTAGCTTGCCTTGGTTTTATGCCTGGAAATGGAAATCCCAACCATAATGTAAGGGGTTTCATTTTACTTCCTTGAATACACTACACCACTCTTTGGCAGAGACAACACTCAGAGAAGAATAGACTATGCACATGGATTTGAACCTGTCATAAAATTCATTTTAGTTTCCAGTTGAAATTACTCCTGCAAAAAAGATCTTGTTACCATGTAGTCTGTCAACATAAAGCACTGTAGAAGAAACAGGCCACCACTGGAGACTGGGGGATGGAAGATGACTATAGATAAACCAGGATTTCTGTTTGTTCTGTTTACACCAAACTCCTCTCAGCTGATGCTGAAAATCAGATCTACTGTATGGCCTGGGGTGTGGAGAATGGTCACGCTGCTGGCGTTCTTTGCATGGGCTCAGGGTATTTAGTGCATGTATGCCTGGCCTTGCCCACTGCCACATATGTGACTTAACCAAGGTCTTACAAATGATTCTCTGGCAACTTTCTCTAAAGACCGGAAGGTCTGGGAGAAAAAAGCCAGAAGTGGACATTAACCCCCAGGAGGCCCTTTGTTCACTGCGGTAGAGGAGGACAAGACTGGAGATCTGTTTCTCCGCTGTGGTCTTCATCAGTCCCAAGTCTGGTTTTGAAGAACACGGACAAGGGGATGATGCAGCTCCAGCCCCAGGGCGGTGCGTTGTGACCTCCTGCCCTCTGCTGTGCAGCAGCAGGAAAGGACACAGGCAGCTCCGTGCTGGGGACAGGCTCCCTCCCACAGGCCCAGGAATGTCCCATGGGATGCCCCATAGACCTTGCCCAAATGCAGACATTTCCCCAGGTAGCCATAGTGGCTGTATGGCTGGAGCACATGTATTGGCAGGAATTCCCTGTTCAAAAAAGCCCTGAAACATGGAGTGGTGGCAGCGTGCAGTGTGCCAGTTGAGCTGGCTGGCACCTGAAGCGTGAGTTAGCAAAGGCCTTTAGGAAACTATTCTAATGACTTTTTTTAATTTTCAGTTGTATTTATGATTCTGTCCCTAAATGTGTGGTCACGTAAGGTATTTCAAGATGAACTTGTCAAATCCTCTGTTTCTGTGTGGGACACACACTCCTGGCTTTGCAGTTACTCTTTGAAATGCTACTCATGCTTTCAAAAGGAAGATATACTTTTGTCTCTGCATGATTACAAGGCTCTCACACTATTTAGGATAGAAACATCATCCAAAGCAAAGCTGGGAAGGATTTCCTGAACATTTTAAGTGATTCTTTCCATGCAAAAAAAAAAAAAAAAAAAAAGGAGGAAAGGTTGGATTTCTTTGTCAGGTATGTTAACATACCATATTAGGCCCTCATTTATTTCCATGTCCATTCATGTCCCATAAACAGGTTGTGCCGAGAGTTCAGCATCCACCAGTTCCACCCCAAGTTGGCTGTGTGCCTTTGGGTGCAGCTGATGGCAAAGCCATGACCCTGACACTTATTAGAAAAGTTTTTAAATATATTCCTAACATTGGTGATGTCATGCAGCAACTGTCTTTCACAAGGGTGCTTTTTTCTTCTTTTTCTATTTTTTTTTCCCAAGAAAAAGAAATGGATGAGTAATTTCTTACAGGCAGCTTTTTTCCTTCTTGTTCGCTCATCATCAAAGTGCAAATCATGGCTTAACTATGTGCAATTGTAAATTGGTTTGGCATAGTTGTGTCTACATCTACTGAGTTTCCCACTTGTGGGAGTCTCCCATTACTCTTTCTCCTCTCTGACTCACTTGCATGTGTACCAGTGATTTCACTACCAGCTGTCTCACTGCTCCAAAAGGTCTAAAATGGGATCTGTGTATATATTCCCCGAATTAGATAGAGATCTCTGCCATTTTGACATTGTGCATATAACCTAGGATATGCCTCAGCCTTTTGACATTTCACTCTTTTTAATATTAAACTTGGGTGCAGTAACTGCTTCTGCAGAATGGAAAAATGATTAGGACACTCATTTCTAAAGAAGTGTGTGGAGCTTTAGCCATGCAATTCCCATTGACTTTAATGGAGGGTTCGTGTTTAAAGCCTTATGCAGTTACTTCGGAAGATTTAGGGGAATTTATTACATTATCTACTGGTTGAGAAGTTATGCTATTGTTTTTCTAGTAGCTGTAATCACCATAATGAAGTTAAGCCTTAAGAAGAGGAGGTCAAAAAACAAAAGTCCTCTAGTCATTACACTAGAGCTGTTAGATCAGTTTGTACAGCTGCTGGGAAAAAAAGAAAAAAAAAAAAAAAAAGATAATAACTATTTCAGATTTAGGCCAGTTCTGCATGTCTGGAAGTTGCAGTCCACATCAGCATGCCAAAAGATTGCAAATTCCAAAAATGCTTAGGAAAAGGTGAATGCTACACTAGGAGACAGATAAAGAAACAAGCTGAATGGAGATGAGACTCAACTCACCTATGTGTCAATCATCTAGCTCAATCTGTTCTCTCTTCTCTAGTTCATGAGTGGAAAGAAAGTGAGAGAGGCACCTCCATATAGGGTTGGTTACCAGCACAAGATAAGTCTCTAAGATAAGTAGGTTGAATCACCCTCTGGCAGTGACTTTCTAACATCCAGTGACTATAAAGGGAGCATAGTTTAGACTGGCTTAGACAAGACAAAGCTAAAATTAGGTGAGATGAATCCCCACCCCGAGCTTTGCACCCAAATTGCTGTACAACAGCATGATTGGGGAATCTGAGACTGTAGGTTGGGACTTCTGACTGCTGAGGTTCTACACACTGTCATCCCTGGGCTACCATCATGATTGTGAAGTTTTGCCCTACCCAGTAGAGATCACAGGAGTCCACTGACTTTGCTAAATTTCAAGGAAGACTTACTAAGTTACATATGTAATTGTTGTTTCAACTGGGAAAGCTATGAAATGCTGGAAAACAGGATTAAAATAGGATGATCATAAGGATTTTTACCAGTGTTTTCCCCTGGCTTTCAAAAAAAGGAAACTTTGGCAAAGATACAAAAACCTTTAAGATCAGATTGGTCCACCTTCTTTCTCTCTCATCTTATCTACTTCTACCCTGCAGGCAAAATGCATAGGATTCCAGAGATTGACAGTTCATCTGTAGTTCTAGGAAAGTAGTTAATTATCTAAATCACTTCATAATTGACTCACTTCCACTACTACTTCAAGAGATGCCATACCAAGGAGGTAGAGTTGGAGCACTACGATGTGAGGAGCATAGGCAGGCAGCGAAACTTGCCAGTCCCTATCAGTGTGCTTCCAGGAAACCTATCTCTGTTCACTGCTTGGCTTTCTGACTTTTGTTCCCTCGTTACTGGCTTCTATCTTTTGGTCTAATGCCCTTTTGAACTGCAGAACTGCTGCCAGTATGCAACTTTGGTTACACTTCGAACAGTTTGTTTCTAAAAACAAAAAAGTGAGACTGGAAATGTGTCCCTTTCAGTGCCAGTAGTTCTAGAAAGCATCTTGTTTGGGTACTTCATTCCCCAGCGCTTCCCACGTCAGGAAGGCTCAACGGTCTGTGACTACGGGTCTGGCACCCTGACTATGGGTCTGGCAAGAGCTCCCCATCCAGAGTTGTGCAAACAGCAGCAAAAGCAGTTAAGATAAAGTTAATGTCATCTTAGTGCAGTAGGCTCACTCACACAGTTCGAAAACCTTTTCTCTGCACTTTCTATTCTTGAAATTTTGCAGAACAAAACTTTTATTTCATGATGGAAATTCTGTTGTTTTTTTTTAGATCAAAGGAAGTTTAGAAGTATTTATAAGATGTCAGCATTTCTAGCAATGGAGTGTATTCAAGACAAACTCAATGAACCAAAAAGCAGTATTATTTGATTCCTCATATACAAAGCATTCTCATTTTTAAGATGCTACTTTTAGGAAACCCTGGAAAGAAGGAAAGGATTTCCCGTCAATTAATCAATGTACTTTAAAAATGCCTGGTTGGTTAGAAATTTCTTTGTAACTAAGTGTGGTGAACTGCACGGCAATAACCACACCACTTTGGAAACTCTGTATTTTAATCTCAGTTTTTTTAAACAATTCCCATGGTTGGCTGGTGGTTGTTCTTTTCATTTTGACACTATAAAAGGAAGAGATACATCATAACCTCAGATTTATTGTTACGTCCACATTGAGATTATTGCAGTAGCCGTTTGAGGAATCAAGCCATTTGTTACAAAGCACCATTTGAAATTGCTGTGTTTTCTCCGGTTATCTAGGTACGAGATAGTTGTGATGACATGACAACTGCCTAGTTGTTATTCTTTTTTTATCTAGTCATAGCTGTGCTCTTCCCCCTCTGTGCTAAACCCTGTTTGCAGAGGAGATACCAGTAGGGTAACTAAGGAATGCATTTTAACCGCATGCTGAAAGGGAAGCAAGCTGCCTTGCCCTGATGTCCAGTGAGAGTATCCACAAAAAGAAGTTAGTCCGAAATAACATTTCATTTCTTGATTGCTTTGGAGATCTTATACAAAGACTGAGACATGTTTAAAGAGAAACAGCAGCAGAGACTTTATAAAGATAATTGCTGAGTTATCTAAAAACTTTTGGTGCTTTCCATTTACCCTTGCATTTTGCGATATGATCTCATAAACCAGACTCAAAATGCATTTCCATTAGTGTAAGCTCATTAGCAGGATGACTACAGTGTATATATCAATAGCCTACTGGCTACCAGGGAGACCGAGCAGCCAATTGTGCCTGTCCATAGAAAACAGAAGATTTTTTTTGTGGCCGGCCATTTCTTCTGAAGGAAAGAAAGAAGTCTCAGTCATCTGGATTTCCCTGATCAGTTCATCTCAGTGAGTAGTACAGGGTGAATTTTATAAAGCTTATGGATTTCATACTCAAAACAGCCTTTTAAATAATTAGACTCCAGATGTTTTGAATTTTCTTTGTATTTATAAAATAAAAAGATCTTTTAATGCTTAATGAGAGTAGGTAAAGCTTTCTTAACACTTCTGAAAATGATTAAAAGGCTTTTAGATGCACTCTTCTTAGTTACAGGAAATTAGTGCTTTTCCTCAGATCCACCAGAATAACATTTTGACTGAAGCTACACTTGCTTTCTAGGTAAAGATGAATGGGTTTGCTGTGTATTTAGGAGTTAGATCCTGTTCTCTTAGCTGCACCTTTATCCCTACATGATATCCTAGTAGCTAGAGAGGTAAAACACTCAGATTAAACGCTCCATAAATTAAACACTGTCAGGAGAAAGTTTTCAGCTAAGGGTTCCTGTCCAACAGCTGCTGGATGCCCTGATTTATAAGCTAACCATAGAAGCATGTAGGGACAGCGGCAAGTATTGGATGGAAATATTTAGCTTTTTGGTGGACTCCATTCTGGACATCTCTGCTCAATGTTTTAATGAAACTTTACAGGTTGGGAGAAGATTCTGCAGGAGGTTTTGGTGTGAGTAAAGACGGTGATGTGTAGGCATCTTCATTTTTGAGAATGGCCTTGATCCCCACAGTGCTTCCCCTGCTCAGGATCACCCTTGCTGAGTGTGACTGAGCTGACCTTGGCAATGCAAGGATGTGACACCTTCCCTTATTTCTGAACTGAACAGGAGGCCTGCAGTCGGGGGCCTTAAGGGGGTTTCTGTCAGGGGTAGATGCTGGTGTGGGAGCCAGATATTTGTTTGCTATAATCCTGTTTGTTTGCAAACAGCAAGCAACGCCTTCTTTCCATGAATGCAGCGAGAATCAAACAAGCAATGGTTTCTTTGATGGTGGCTCCAAGCCTCTCTGAGACTTACTAGTACTGAAAGCTTTTGTGGGTTTTTTCATCACAGCGCTTTGCTATTGCTTCGTCTCCTATAGTCCCTCCTCTTTTGGCTCTGGTCCCCTCTTATTTCAGCCCTAAAGGAACATAGCACTGTCTTCACATTTATCCAGAATGAAAAGTCATTCCTAAGCTCTCTCAGGAAAGAAGATCTCAATGTCCGGTTTGAGTGTCCTGTTGAAACCTGCCACTGCACAGCCCCATACTGGCTCTTCCTTGCTTAGGGCCACATTGGCTTGCCCCGGGTCTGTGTACCCTACTGATCTGGGGATACCTTTTGACCCTGTCTGGGTTGACACTGACTATCCTCAAGGCAGGGCAGAGCAAAAAATATAAAAAATGTAGGGGTCGTGTAGACATTCTTCTTGATTACTCCAAAAAGCAAGTAATTTTAAGATCAACTTGTTAAGAGAATTTCTTGAGCAGCAGCATCTTTTTTGTTTTCACTAAATGGAGTTATTTGCTGGCAATTATTTCAGACCGGAATAGCTGGAGACTGTAAAGTTGTATTTGCATTTTTGTTCAAATGCCTGCACATGTACTGCACA
Organism: Centrocercus urophasianus; assembly: GCF_019232065.1. Lineage (NCBI taxonomy): Eukaryota > Metazoa > Chordata > Aves > Galliformes > Phasianidae > Centrocercus > Centrocercus urophasianus. The sequence goes on along the minus strand of NW_024884364.1, from coordinate 29,767,311 downwards.
CTGTGTTCCTTGCGAGGCAGCCATTTATTGTCCAAAAAGCTTTGCTTTCCACATCCAAGCACTAAAGCAGGAAACTCTCAGGCTGACCTGACTTTGGAGTACAAAAACTGAATGGCTGTGCTCATGTAGAACTACACTTCATTGTTATTACATTATTATATTAAGCAAGCAAGCCCCAAATCTTCTGTAAAGTGGTTGTTTTCCTGCTTTTCTCTATTGCTTTCCTTTAAGACTACATGCCAGTCAGACTGAAATCTGCCTTGAGCTCAAGACCAGAAACTGGTCCCTGAAGGCTATTGCCCTCTCACAGATCCAAAGGTGGCTTTCACATCCACCTTCTCCCTATACTGCTTCCAGGAGCTGCTGAGTTCCATAAAGGTTGTTAAGGAATCAGACATGGTTCACACTGCAGTTGTTCCCTGGTGTTGGCTGTAAGTGGCCCTCTATAAGCCTGAGCAGGTACTGGGCATGGGTCTCACAGAAGCTCTACTTGATACCCCAGTTACAAAAGCAGAATGCCAAGCTAAAGTCCTACCTACTCATTCTCTAAGAAATATGCAGTAGAAGAGTCTCCTGAAGACTATGGCTTTGTTTTCCTGTTTTCCATTTTACTCTGTCAAGTAGCATTTACTGGTGCTAGTCAGTGCCCATTTTAGAAGAAGCAAAAAATGATCCAGAATGAAAGTCTTCAAGGAAAGTTCGTGGTTTGGTTTAGTTTTGAATTGTTTGGAGGGCAGGTTTCAGCAGAAGTTTTCAGCTTGCAGTTAAAAGAAACACAATCTCAGTTGAGCTGGGTCCCCCACTCTTCTAGAGTCACCACTTTCGAAGAAATAGCACAGAGATTCCCTCCTGTGGTGTGGGAGTTTCCAAAGGTAATCCCCCCTGCTCCAGTCATCAGCCAGCAGTGCACCAGCCAGGCTGGAAGGCTGGGCTCGCTCTTTTTTTGGAAGGCGTCAGCCCCTAACCTGAGCTTCCACATGCAGAAATAAACATTTATATTGATCTTTTTCCAAAGCACATTCCTAGGACGTCAAATCAGTGCCTCCTGGTTTATGGGCCTGACAAAGCATAGCATTTACAGCTCCCTGAATGAAACAGACTGGGTTTGTGGCATGAGGTTGTCGCATGGGAGGTGTCAGCTCACATGCCCCAATGACCCCATTGTGGGACGGGTGGAGCAGGGGTTGCTCAGGGTCAGCTGCCAGGGGGATAACCTCAGAAGGCCAGGCTGGGCGGGCATGCCTAAGGTGCAGCGGCAGCTTTTAGATGAGAGCTTGTTTCAGTGCTGTCTCTTTGGGGCTGTTTTCCAGCCGTCACTTTTCCCTTTGGCAATGCATGTGAACTGGCACAGACACGTGCAGCTTCAGGGCAGGCCAGGCTGGGGTGCTTGAGTGGCAGTGCGCTCAGCACAGACACCGCTAGACCTCATCTCATCTCCCTGGGGAAAAACAGAGCAAAAAAGGATGAGGCACGAGGGCACGAGAGCCTGGGGCCATGCATAAACCATGGTTCAGCATGTGCTATCGCCTGCAAGCTCCTTCTGTGGGCTAGGGGAGAAAAAGTCCCTGTACCTGGGGTATTTGGGCCCATCCTGGTTTTTTGTCTCCCTGATGCAGGCTGCAATAAGTCTGTACTTGCTTTTAGATCTCTCCCTTTGGCTTTCTGTGGACCGTAGCAGACTTCTGCACAGAGCTTGCTTGTACTTACAAGCCAGCAGAGCAAATAAACTATGTTGGTACAAAGCAACGCCTGTGAATTTTTCCTCTTGAAGCTTTTTCTTCTCTTTCTGCACTTTTTTTTTTCTTTTTCCTCCTCCTTTCTATGAATGCATTGTGGCTGGCTTGCAGCGAGCTGTCCAAATTGGTCCTCTGTAGCCAGCTCTATTCTATCTGAAGTCTGAGCTGCCAGCTGGTAGCCAGCACCATTTCAATGCATATGCTTTCAGCAGAAAAGACTCATCAGTGACGTAGAAGTGTTTTCTTCCCTGCTTATCAGGGTAGCTTGGCTTTGTGCATCTCAGCCCCGTGCTGTGGGACATGAGAAATCAAAGACACCAACTGTGGATCCAGGATGAGCAACTGAAGTGAAGCCCCCCCCTCCCCTTCATCACAGCCCCCTCTCCACCCACTCTGCTGCACACATGAGCCTGCTGATGGTCGGGAGCAGTCAGATGTGAGAAGAAAAGTGGAGTGAGCAGAAGCACCCACATAGGGAGCTTGTGCACATTCGTGATGGTGCCGGCACTTGCTGCTGGAGCACTGTACTGGAGCTGTGCCTGTGCTCCCCAGTGTGTGTGTGCATTCTCCTGGCATTGCTCTGTCTTCACCTCACTCTCCAAGTTTGTATCCAGAGGGTAAATGATGTCTGGTCTGCATAAATACACTGGATGGGCTCCGTTTCCTGCCCCTTTCTCCCCCTCCAAAAACATCTGTGCCGGAAGAAACCTAATTTAAGCCCTATGTCTCTGGCATAAACAAATGGGAGCTCAAAGCCTTTGGAAAGAGTGAACTAACTGAGTACATCAGAGGTGATTTTCACACATTTTCCCTTAAAATTCTTGTTCTTCCTTGTGGTTTCATATCTCACTGCATTTGACAAGGAGGGCAGCAATTGCACTTTGAAATTGTTTTACTGTAGCTGACCCTGAATTGGACTTTGTGTGCAGCTTAGCATCTTGCCATTTTGGATGTGTTTATTCACTGAGCAATCGCTAGGATCGCTCCAGCCCATATATCCATCAAGTGGGCTTGCCATGGTTTGAAGTGGGTTTATCTCTATCTGTGGAGTGTGTGGCAGTACACTGGTGACTCATAAAGGCTCAGTCCTGCAAAAGCACATGTTTAAGCACATGTTTAACTTTCAGCACATTATTCTATCTCACAGAAGTCATCACAGAAGTGAGACGACTCACTTTCTCAAAGTCAGGCTTGTTCTCAAGCACTGCTTGGGGCTGGAGTCAGAGAGCCCAGCACCTCACAGGAGTGAGCCCATAATGATTTTCTTTTCTTGCCTGCGTAAGTAACATTCCTGAAAACAGGCTCTAAAGGATCAAGTTCTGCTACTGTTGAATAGCACATATTCACAGATAGTCTGGTTTTAATCAATGGGTGGATGACTTTGGGCAAATAAGATCCCTCTTCCTATAACTCAATTTCCCATGTGTAAAGTAGAGATAATGATGCTTGCCTTGTTGGCAGTATACCTGGAGATTTTCTGAGAACTCACTCTATAAGACAAAGGATCTGTATTTGGCTCTGACTAAATCAATATTAACACATTCTCACACCAGCAAGTACAGAATGAGGCCTGGAAAGGTATTTTCAGTTGCTGTCTCTCCGCTGCAGGCTTCATGGGGAGACAGAGAAGAGACAGGCTGAAATTTTGGAGCGTATATTTTAGTATAAGAGCTGGAACCATAGGGAGATAGGTTCTCTTTCTCCCTGCATACACACGTGCTAATGCTGTTACTATAGTCTAAGTAATAAAATGTAGGCCTGTTGTAAAATACTAACTTCTGTACTTGTGATTATAAAGCATAAAATGTGCCTCACACCTTTTCCTAGAGAATATAACTGTAACGGATAGTGTCCCTGTTGCTCCTGGAGCTTGAGACTCTGCGCAAGGAATCTGGATTTCCCAGTGACTGGGAGAGTTTGAACGTGTTTCCTACCTTCACCTGAACAAGGCAGGATGAAACCATGCCCCGTGTCAGCTACTAGGATGGAAACACATTGACTTGTCCTAGCTGAGGATCTCGCTCTTTACATTTAATCGTGAATGCATGAGGTTTGAAGTAAAAGGAAAGAACCACCAGTGAAATGTATTTTAAAAAACGGTGTTAAAAGGATGACATTGCTACTACATAGTCTAGTGAGCTGGCAGACAGTGTTTTCCAGCAAAATTCGCCTTTGCATCTTTTCAGTGACATCCACACCCTTTTGTTTAACCTCTAGGCTACATTTAATCTGAATGTTTCTGAAATACTCGAGTTTCGCTCTCAATTTTTCAGTTTTCAGTTATTAGCATAGGAATAATTCTGGCTTTCCAACCTTGCGGATACAACATTGGTTGATTCTTAAACCTGTAAGTCCAGTTTCTGTATTTCCCACATCCTTGTGTTTTCTTTTCAGTGGAAATTTTGTCTGCCATGTAAAACAAAGTGATTATTCCATTCTAATCTTTGGAAAATTCTGTTCTCTGGCACAGTGCTGTGTTGTCTGATACTTTCTTTTTTATTTTATTTTATTTTATTTTATTTTTATAAAATTCTAAATTTCTGGAAGGTAAATCCTTCCTATGAGGAGATTTAACTTTCCATCAGTCATGAGAAAACCTATTCCCTCTAGAATATTAGAGGTAAGCTTGGAAGACAGCATTAAACATAAATAAAATTCCAGATTGTTTCATTTTGAATTTCAGGCCCTTTTTCTATGGAGGGGTTATTGTTTCAAGAAAACACCTTGTTTTTAAAATTTTCTTGGTCTTTTTAAGTTTAGTGCATTGAGTGTAATAGCCAAGAGTTCTGGATATGCAGCAGACAGGAGAAATGTGCAGCATCTGTCAAAAGACAAACATACATGTGTGTGTTATATAGGACATAAAACTTTGTGTTGTGCAGTTATAAAAGAGAAGCAATCTTGAAATGTTACAGCACTGATTTTCCCTCTCAGTTTTGCTTTAAGTGAAAGAGGTTTGGGGATTCTCACAGAAAGCTGTTTCAAAGATAGCTTGTGAGATAGATAAATTTAGAAAAGTTTCATGCAAGTTCTCTGCCAGTTTCACAGTTTGGATAAGCTTATCTTCTCCCCATGGTATTTGAACTCTCTTCCTGTGTCCATATAATATGTAGTTCAGGCATAGGCTCATTCATTCAGATTTATTTTCAGTGAATCTGCAAATTGCATTCTCATTTTTTTTTTGCAAGACTAGCCTTCATTCCTTTGAGCTGTAGGCAAAAGTTTCTGTTCTGCTGAGGGGACAGGGATGTGTAGCTACCAGTGACTACGTGTTGTCCAGTTCAGTAAAAGCTGAAGCTTGCATTCTACGTACAAGGGCTGACAGGGTTACAAGTTACTCTCGGGGATGGGTGTCTCTAAATTAAAGTATTTCCTAATGCTACCAGGCTCTCAATTCCGTCATGCATACACATACATCTGAGATGCCCTGGGGTCTTCCAGTTGGCCTCCAGTTGCCACTAGGGATGGCTGTCCATGCCATGGTTCCCCATGGGTCATGTCAGATGTTTGCTTTACACCATGTGGAAATCCTGGACTCCTTAAGGCCTCTCACAGAGCACTGGAAACCTATGGTGAGTCTCTGGACTAGTCTTAGTATTCCAGTGCAGTTACTTTGGCACTGTCACCCAAAGACTTCATAGAGATACAAGGTTCAAAGAAAGAGCTGTCCTCAAGCAAAGGAATTTCTGTGGTAAATGGCCCCAGGATAAAATCTGTGGCATAGCAAAATTCCAACCATCCTTACTTCTCCAGGTATCATGGGATATTTCATGCTGTTTCAGAACAGCTTTGCTCTCTGAAGCTTTGAAGTCACAGTGAAGTATCAAACAGTATAAAGAGGGAACTATATGGCTTCCTTTATGCAAGTGATTCCTGGATATTTGCTTTGGAAGAAAACAGTCCTGTTGTTCAGCAAAAATGAAATTGTAACATATTTCTCCTTTGATCAAACTGAAGTTGGTCAGATGACAGGAGTGCTGCTAACGCACGCTGTGTGACTGCTTTTGTCTATTCCCACTAGGCAGGCAGGGCTTGCTTTCAGTAGCGAGGTATCCTAGCGCTTGGGCGTGGTACAGAGGAGGGTTCAAGTAATGAGCAAGCTCTCGTTTCTCTCAGAAGACCTGGCAGAAGGCCCTGTCTGTTCTTTAATTACATTTCAACAGCTGTTTTTTATATATTTGTGTTTCCTTATTCAAACGTGGCTTATGAAGAAGAAAAAAAAAAAGCAAATGATGAGCATGCTTTCAACCAAGAAACACAATACTCTGCAACACAAGAAGCTGTCTCCGACTAGCCAGAATCTTTCCAAGAAAAATTATTTCCTTCCCAGACCCACGTCAGTGTTGATGCCACTGTGGATGAGGTGGAAAGAAAGCAGAGCAGGTTGAGTCAATATTAAGAGCAAAGGCAGTAATCCGTGTTGACTTACAAAGAATCAGACACTGTTAGTTAGCAGTCAGTCATCCTGACAGCAAAGTAATAGCCCAATATGATGGAACCCACAGAGTGAATGGATACTAAGAGCTTTCCATGTCATACCAGGGAGCCTTTGTCCTTCCACAGCAGCTCCTGATTTTAGGTGTAGAGCTATGCTCAGTTTCAGGTGACAGTTCTGCAGTGCTGTCACACATGCATGTCACATATTCCCCGAGACATCTGCTTCCAGCTCTGCAAAGCCATGGTGGGATGAGGAGCTGTAGCTGTTAGCACTACTTCTGATTGCAGGACATCCCTCCATTCCTGCCATCAGAGCCCACCTACCACATCCCCTCTAGGCTGATGCCATGCCACCTGCCAAGAGGTTTGAAGGGCCTCCAGAAGTTTTCTTCAAGACTGGTTGTTGGGAGACAGCTCTGTGTTAGCTTAACTGATGTGAGCTAAAGGGAAGATTTCCCTATTGATTTGACGCGATGATAGTCTTTGCTCTGGAACAGGTAAAACTGAAAATGTTCATGCAAAACCCAATGTGCAGAGGCAGACTTCTCATTGCTGGAAAGGAAAATTCGCCTTCCTTGGTCAGACTCAGACTCTAAGAGTAAAGTGCAGGACTGATCTTTATAGCTTTGCTGAAGCCCACGAGGTTGTATCATTCTGTACATCAAGTCTGTATTATCCTTTCTTCAGTGCCCAAAGCTGTAAAAATGGTATGTAGTGATGAGACAAGAGAGCCATCTTGTCTCCATCTGTGGTCAGGAGCACATACTTAAGGAGGTATGTCTGACTTGGCACTCCTGGCCCTTCACAGCTTCTAGCTGTCAGCACCGTAGGGATTTCCTGGGCTGGAAATTGTATGTAGATTATTGCGCTTAGTAGACAGTAACAGACCTTTACTTCCTTGGGTTCACCAAACATGTTCTTTGTGAACATGTTTAAACCTCTTTGAATTAATTTATAATTTGGCCTCTACGGCATCCTGTGACATAAGTTGCACAATTGTATTATAAGCTGTGTGTAAGTCCTTCCTTAGCTCAGCTTAGCTTAACATATGCACAGTTTTCTCTAGTTACCAAGAAAAGGAGAAAATAACAGAATGCAAAAATGTCAGGGATATGAGTGGAATAGTTAAAAGCAAGATGCTGTCCGTATCTCTTGTGTATACATCTGTGTAAAGGGAATTTATAAAATTGAGAAGGCTCAGTTGTCCTTGTTGGTAAATGAAGTCAGAGCAAAGAAGTGATATGTTTGAACTCCACTGAGATCATGTAGGCAAAACAGGAGGACAGGAGGACAGAAATTCCTGGTCTCTGCTTCCAGAAAGATTATCTGCGGCACAAGGTTGGGACCAAGATGGCCAAGTTCAGACTAGATGTTTCCTTCTGAGGAATGTGGTGCATAATAATACAGTCCATTAGAAGTGGCTTCCAGCCCAAAGGGAATAATAAATGCAAGAATATTGTTGTCTGTTGAAAATAAAGCTGGTACTGTGCTCAGAAACATAGTTGTTAATGAAATGCATCAAGACTAAAAATAACTTAAAAACAAATGTGTGAAAGTGTCAGAATCAGCTGCTGAAAAACAAGAGCTGGCCTTAAAATCAAGTGTATTTCTTGTGGGAGGTAAGCGAGTAACCTCATCTTCAGAGGAGCCTAATATAAAATCTCTCAGCAACATTTGCCTCTGCTTTTGGTTAAAGGGATATGCTTAAGCACAGTTAACTTACAGTTCTTTGCTTTTGTTTGCACAAGTGAAAGCCACATATGTTATTTTATGAACTGCCAGACATCGTGGCAGAGGAGCAAGATTTACCCCCACAGTGCAGAATGGAAGGGCCTCCAGTGCTTACCAGTGATAATGAAAAGCACTGCCTAAAGGAGATGAAGTAGAGGACACACACAGATTCCACTGCACCCTTAAAACACCCAGTTCCTGAAATGCCACAGCATAGAGAAAGGTGAGGATGCAGGCCTTAGTGTTTAAAAGATATCACAGCTCTATAGCTGCAGTTCACCTTGCGTGTTTTCAGGTCAATTTCTGTAACAGATTTAATCCCTGCAAAAAATGTCTAACTATCCAGCGCAGATTTGGATCTGAACATTATAAACTGTTTATTCAAAATAACTGCTATGGATTGCTTTTGCTAACTTAGCATGACACCAACCTTTGGACTTTCTTTCAGTTCTCATTCCTTTTTAGCTTATTTGTGGAAACTTATAATTAGATTTTCCTCTTCCTTCTTCTCCCTCCACCCCAGCTGATAAAGTGCCATAAATCCTGGACATCATCCATGAGTGCAGTCATTTATGAATTTTGCTATTTTTTGCACATTGCACCATATGTAAGACAAACTAACTTAGAGGCACAGTTTCTTATTCCTGGCATGCAGGAGAGTCACTGAGAGATATCATATGGTCTCCTGGCAAAAGTACAAAGTGGCTCTTGTTGTTTGATCTACTGTCTTAAACTTAAATGCAAAATCTGATAATTGGGTCAGGCAGGAGAAGAACCTTACTAATAAAGCTCTTTTCATTTCCTTTTCCTATATTTCCTCTTTTCATCTTTTCTTTCTCTCTTTCTTGGTTGGTCCAAGGACCTGGAATCAGCTGTTAGCAAAAGGGGAGAAGCAAAACTCTGCTTATGGAATCGCATCTTCTCCTCAAAATCCCCCTCTGCTTGTCATCTCTTAGCATAAGCTGCTCATACAAATTCCCTGCCAGCAGACTCACTTTCCTGAGCTTGCTGTGAGTGTCTTCGTAGAAAAGTATCAGAGTTTACAAAACTGTAACCATTGAACTTATTGTAAACATTCTCCAGAATCATGCCTGATTCAAAAACAACGATCTCTTTTTCATCCAGGAGTCTCTTGTATGTTATTTGTAACAAAGACAGAGGCTTACACTCCCAAGGATACACAAGCTAAAAGGACCATGAACTTTCTTTGCAAGACAAACATCTTCATCATACAAGAAGCTGAGACCTGAGCACTCATTCAGCTGAGTGATTTTTTAAGCAGTAATAGAGAGCTTTTGTTCTCTGCTAGAAATAGCACAGCAAGAACATTTCATGGTTGGTTTCATGGATGGAATTAGATACTTCACAGTTGCCCATGTAATTGGATTTGTTGCATTTCCCTCAATGATTTTGTGTAAATTTCATCCAAAATGTGAAATCTCCATTTTGAAAAGCCATTTTGGAGTAGCCCTTGAGATTCTGAAGCAACTAAATACCCATAGCCTCCTTCCCTGCAGTAAGCAGACTGCCAGCCCAGAAGGTGCCCGACTGCAGCTCTGCTGGATGGCTGCTGCTCCAGAGCCATCAGCCCAACACGATTGCACAAAAGTGTTTAAGTCACACAGGAGTGAGCTGCAGGAGCAAGTGATTGCTAGCCAGAAGTAGCTGAGTAAGTGCTTTAATTGATTGCTGATCCCCAACTGCAGCATGCTTAGCACATGGGCTGAGACCTATGGAAATTATCAGTTTTACGCTGCTCCTTCTAATATAATATGAACTGTCATTCAACTTACTACACTCTTAGATGCATGACTTTGCTCTACATTTCACCTCTGAGAGGCTTGGGAATTCTTTTCAATGTAGAAAACAGATTTGACATTTGGTGAAGAACAAAAGTAGGGGTTTTTTTGTTTTGTTTTGTTTTTTTCCCCTCAATTGCTGACCACAAACACAGAAGCTCCCCAGCTGTGACCAGAAAAAAATGCTCCCAAAGCTGTTTCTCCCTGGTCAGAGACAGAGCAGCAAAGGTTTGGTGGGTGTAGCTGTGTTGGCACTGTATCTTGGCCAGTGCCTTTATGGGAGCAATTTCCACTGCAGTCCTTGCAAATCAAATAGGCTTGCTGATTAAGAGTTTCCAAATAATTCCTTGCTCAGGATAGAAACTTAGCTTAAAAACAATAACAAAAACAACAACAAATAGCCTTTAGAATACACACACTAAATAATTTGTATTTTTAGCAAAGATCAGCTGCACAACGTTTTCACCGTGCATTCCAAGTTCAGCCTTAAATTCTGCTTCTTGATCTGTGGGACTCTGGAGCAGCTGGGCAATTTCATAAAAGAAAACATCGGAGACAGTAAGTACAGAATATGTGAGTGGAAAATAAAATCAAAAAGCTGTAAGCCCCTGTCAAGATAAGTGCTGAAAATGGAGTTCAGGAAAAACAGCAGATTTTGCAATTGTTAAATAAGAGCAGAATAATACTGCAAGGGGCATGTTTTAATTGTTCCCAAAACACTTCTTTCGTTACCTTTCTCTTTTGGAGAAAATTAAACAAACTCACAGAATGAGATGATAAGAACACAAGCAAGGATTGTCAGCAGGGCTTCTGGGCTATTTCTTCTTTTAGCAGATGTAAGAGCATGCATTTCCTTTTGTTTCATGTGATGACTTAGGCCTTTTGCAGATTTGAGTATTCAGTCTCAGAAGCAGTTCACAGTATCATTTTTCCTCACGTATCAGTGTGAAGACAGCTGTGTTGATCCACTGTCAAACCTCAGCATTGCACACTACTAAACTACAGAGGCAGTCAATTGTCATGACTTTACACATCGTCATCGGCCCCCACTTTGCATTCTGAGTTCCTTCTATTCTCACTTTGATTGCCATTAATTACTTTACATTCCATTTGTAAAGGAATGGACAATCCCAGTGACAACTTGAGCCTATAGCAGTGATAGACATCTACCTTGTGATATGCCTTTTCAGTCATTTTACAAACGGAACACCTCGAAGTAGGTCACTGTTAATGCTGGACAAATTCCTACGGGCAGCAGAAGATGCTGTTGCTGCTCTACAAATCCCTGTGCCTTTATCTTTGACAAATTTCTTGTCCTCATCGTTTGGGGTTATCGCACTGTTATTAACCTCTCCTCCCACTAGCATAGCTGTGTCATTATTGGCAAGATGAGCTACACATTACCAAAGCAGACAGATCTGAGATGGGCTGGGGCCACACCCATCAGTTAGGCTTGGTGATCCTCAAGCATAGAGCTGAAATGAACCAGAGCCCCAAACCACCATGGGAGCAATACTTGGCATTTCAGATTCACATGAAAGCCTGGGAAACTTTGGAAGTTTTGCACATCCACCCCAATCTGTAGGCAGAGGCCCAGGTGTCTCATGTGTAAGAGTGGGCCTGGTGGGCTTGATTCTGGGGACACCCAAGTGCTGCCATCTTGCCAGCTCCAGAGCCTGGCACCTCAGGGAGAGAGACGACTCATGGACACCCCTCCATTACATCGAGGTTTTGTGGCAATGTGTAGGGTTGGCAGTGGTGGCACCCAGGAAGGGCTGACCACAGGTGCTGTGAGGTTTTGCAGCTCAAGGGAGACTTTGAGGGAACCGTGTGCCAGAGCAGAACAGTGACTTCTCCCTTGGTTCTTTTGGCATCCATCACCCAACCTGCAGTATCGCTAAGTCAAAAAGTCCCTTGGCAGTCACCCATAAGGGCAGCAGTTCTCGTCCAGCCCACACTGGTTTGCTGGGCTGCGATCACTGCACCAGTGGCTGCAGGCAGAGAAGGAGAGAGAGGCAATAAAAATTATTTGACTTTTAGTCTGCCAGGAATTGCATGACTTCAGTTATAACTGGTTTGTTCTGCCAAGTTTGTTTTTGTATCTCTTACTTTTATTATTAATATTACAGATTCACTGGTTCGGTGCTAAATTCTAGCCAGAGCTTTCTTTGCCTGGTTACTTGCAGACTTGCTGAAGACTGCTCAAACTTTTCACTTGCATGTGTTTGCTGTCTGACTTCAAAAAAAAAAAACAACAACTTTTTCATGAAAGGGCAGAAGTAGTAAGAGTGGTGTTTTAGATCGAAAATAAATGTGAACAAAACTACTCCTGACAGTTAACAAATATGAAATACGCTTGACTTTTAGGCTATTAAACAAGAGCAGCCAAATGTTCCCAGCACTTGCTTAATGCAATTACTTGATTAGAGAAAGGCATTTCGTTTCCTAACCGCTACAAGAATAAGCAATATAGCTGTCGATAATTTTGCAGTGAGGGCTGAGGGCTGGTGGTCAGCCTTAGACCACATCTTTGCATGGTCATTAGCACGTATCCATCAATGCACCAAGCACAGCCTTAAGATTCTTGAGGGATTTCAGCAGTATGAGAATGACCTTTTCCTTCATCAGTTTCTAGGATGTTTTTCATTTCTGAATATGCAGCAAATCATAATGTTTTACATCAATTCTCCATTTAAGTCATATCACATTATTTTGAGACAGCCTGCAATCCTGGCTGCCTTTTGTGTTCAGGGGTTGATGAGTAAGTGGGGTGATTCTCCATCCGAAAGCACTTTCAGTGGGCTTCGAGGTCTTCAAATTCTTGTACAAAATATGCACTCTAACTGGAGACAGAGGGATTTGTCTTTCTTGTGACTAGTGTTGCAGCAAGGACATAATGGAAAGGTGATGGTCAATTAGATGGTGTGCCCAGCTCCTCAGGCAGTGCGGATCAATTTCTAAAAAGACAGATTTTTGTCTTCTGTAGTGTTTTCTAGTGGGCAAGAATGGGCCTTAATGGACATTTTAGTGTGGTCAGGATTGCACCTTTGAAAGGAATCTCTCTGTCATCCCCCATCACACTGCAGTGTGTATCATGGAGTGGTCTCAGCAAGCATGGGCTGGGACCCTCTCTGCTGAAACACAACTGAACAGCAGGGTCCAGGAAATCAGATGGCCTCAAGTGTCGCCTCAAGCAAGCACTTTAAAACCTAGTGTGTTTGTCAGGTCTACAGCACCACTGGTTTTCTGTCTGCAAACCTAGTGCTATTGCCCAAGCTGACTTGCCGATGCCAACACAGCCAGAGTACATACTGAAGGTTATCTTTGCCATGAAGAGATGAACTCTGTGTATCTAAAACGATACACATGAAATCTCCATTCTCCTTGCTTAAAAATCATCTTTATAGGTAGCTATGGAGTGGTGAGGCTGAGTCCATAGTCAGAACAGAAACATGGGAGTATTTTTATTTCCATAGAAGATGAAATAGTTTCCCTCATTCGTCAGTCATACTTACGCCATCTTTATAAGTACATTCTGTCTGCAGTACTAAAGAAGACATTTTTGACCATATGTTCAAAATTGTAAGTGTGAACTCTTACATGTTCTGTTGTACATAAGTATTGTCTGCCACATTCCTCAGCTTTATATTGATGTCTTTAAGATCATTTATGGTATAAATAATAGTGCTGCCTTAAGGGGCTGGTTCCTGCGCTTCATGGATTTATTAAAAAGGATGGAGAAGAATTAAAGGCAGATTTTTTCTTGTCCTCTCTCAATGTTCAGGTCACACAATGCAGGAGGAAACAGCCTTATCTGTTGTAAACTCATCTCACGAAACTCTAGCACAACCAAAATAATTCATTCATGGATGGCTTATGAATTTGGGAGTTAATTTCCACATTTAGAAAAAACGGAAAGAAGAGAGAACACATTGTAGCAAAATGAAAAACCTAACAAATACTAATCCAAGGTAGTGAAAAATGTTTTTTTTCTTCAATCTGAATGTAAATGTTTTTGTTTGGGTTTAATTTGCTAATCTTTTATAGTTTTCCTTTTTTTTTTTTTTTTTTTTTTTTTTTTTTTTTTAATGTAGACTAGTCTTCAAGCAAACGTATAACAGAAAAGCAAAAATTACCAAGATAGTCAAAGTATTCATTCTAAAAATGCCTCAGGGACACTTTATAAAAAGCCCATTTAGAAAAAGTCAAAATGAAATTAATCACTTCAAATCAATTTCCCCATTTTTCTGGATTGACTGTATACGCAAATTTTATTCTAATTAACAAACTGTGATTCACTCCCATAAAGTACCATCTTGCACTGGAAAAAAAAATTGTCTTCAGGACTTTATCATAATGATTTCAGAATTGGGGGTGTTTCATGCTCTTTGTGCATCCTGCTTCACACTGACACTGGAAAAGACAAACTTCTTCCCTGGGAGTAACTTTGTCATCTCTATGAGGTATTATGATTTTGAGTAAACTCTCCTTTAGAAAAAATGGAGGTTATCTGTGAAGTATATGGTGCAGCTTAGCTTTGGGTAGGAATTGGGAAGTTTTCTGCTACGAGGACTGAATACATCACAGTTTGGGTTGGAAGGGAGCTCAAAGCCCTCCCACCCCAACCCCTGCCATGGGCAGGGCTGCCCCTCACCAGCTCAGCTGCCCAGGGTCCCATCCAACCTGGCCTTGAGTGCCTCCAGGGATGGGGCACCACAGCTTCTCTGGGCAGCTGTGCCAGCGCCTCACCACCCTGAAGAGGAGAAGGCACTGACATACACTCCATGGGACTGTTTGCATGTGCAAGTAGCTGGTGTCCATCAACAGGTAGTGAGCAGTGCTGCAGCTGGCGCCCCAGCCCTGCTTCTCATCCTCCTGCCTTTGTCCCTGTCAAAATCACTGAATTACAACACTCTGGGGCAAGTGCAACTCAGAGCACCTCCACTGCATTCAGTGCACTGAGACAGTGAGTGCTGAGGGGCATGGGTGACTGTGTGCAGCCATGAGACATGGAAAAACAAAATCACCTCCGCCCTGACAGTGTGTGCACCCACTGCCTAACCGCAGTAGAGCTGCTTTCTAATTCCACTTCAAAAGGAACTTGAACACATCTTTTGCCACAGCTGGGGAGAAACAAAATTCAGGAATGCTTTCCTTGATGTGTTATTCATTCTCCTACTCGGTGTGTCGAGGGCAAAATTCTCCCTCCTTTCTGATCCTAAGCATAGATCAAAAGGAAAAGTAGATTCTGTATTTATTGTTTTACTTTTAGGAATCCAGCCTCTACATGCATATACAGTAATAGTGCTTGCAACTTGTAGCTGAGAAAACTTCTGTTCATTTGCAATAGCTAGGAATCATAGTAGCACTCATTTCTCCAGAGAAGCAGTGCCTTGGTGCTAAATGGCCTGCCGCGGTGGGATAAAGGTCTCTGCATTCATTACTTGTGAATCAGATATGACAGTGGTAGCAGTGTCTGGGTTTTTATCTAGCATAAGTCATTTATAGGAATTTGCTTTCATACATAAGATATCAAATTCGTATATTGCATTCATCACCAAGTGCTGCACCTCATGAAACTAGTGGGAAATTCAGCTGCATAGTATTCTTTTCTCATAATCTTTCTAGAAATTTTGTTATGTTACCATAGGCTTTGGTTTCTTTTTTTCTATCTTTCTGGGGATGTGTGTATCTATACGTATGTGCATGTATTACATATAGATAATGTGTGCTTGTCCAAGGTTGTGTACACAAAACCAGCAAGGCACAATGTCATCTATTTTTCATCTGAAATTGTGAAATACAACTGCCACAAAGAGTCTTATATCATGGAAGAGGACAGCATGCCATAGGAAACTGTATTTTGTGTTGCAGTGTCTCATGTATTTCTCAGCTATTTCCATTGCAAATATGAGATGTGCCATTGGAGAAGAGAAGGCTCTGAAACTTCACGGCTAGTTTTCAGTACTTGAAGGGAGTTTATACGCAGGAGAAGGATCAACTTTTTGTGTGGTCTAATAGTGATAGGACAAGGGGGAAAGTCTTCAAACTGCCTAGAGAAGCTGTGGGTGCCCCATCCCGGGAGATGTTCGAGGCCAGGTAGCATGGGGCCCTGGAAAGCCTGATCTAGTCCTGATCTAACCCTGCCCACAGAACAGGAGTTAGAACTGGATGATCTTTAAGGTCCCTTTCAACCCAAGCCATCCTATGATTCTATGATTCCCTGTTGGCAAACATGAGGACAGATGCTTCATTTCCATTCAGCATACCTGGGTACTATGCACTACAATAGCACAGTGACAGCATGTTAAAAGCAATGGAATGCAAAGCTGGTTTAAAGTTGGAAAAGTATTTATTTTGCAAAAAAAAAAATGCATTTAGATTATTTTATTTTTTTTTAAGATATTCTCATAAGGAAACATCCCCTTCATTTCTGAAGCTGGAGATGCTTTGGCCATTGCCTCCAGGCATTGCAGTGTCCTCTCCATTCCTGGTCCTGCATAGAGGCCTGCACTCATCTCCCCCCAGCCAGCAGCTCCCTGCCCCAGAAAGCAGGCAGTACAATGCTTTTGAAGTGCTGAAGCCAGACCATTTCAATTTGGGAGGCTTTTCATCTCTGCCTTTCAGCTGCGGGCCCGTGGTGGATCTCCAAACACATGCAGTGGGGCGGCCCACGCATGGAGTCCCCAGCTCCCTGTATCCCTCCAGGAGCTATATCCCTATATTCTGCATGGTGTCTGGCAGAGAAAAGGAGAAAAAGTCTGAAAAGAAAGAGGCAGTATACAAGTGCTGTAACTATACAGAGTGGTTTCCACTTAGGTAGAAAGGAGGGAAAAAAAACAGATCATCCCTTTGGGTACTAATATTAAGCAGAGCAAATGGGGAAAGAAAGAGGAGGAGGGGAGAGAAAATGAGCTAGAAACCTCACATGAGGAAGTACAATTGGATGTCAGAACAAGGGCTTTGATGTCACTGGAGGAGATTAAATGTCCATATAAAGGATTGGACTCATGTGGTCTGTGCTGTTTCCTCTCATGTGCCCCACCACGTGACAATTGCTTCTCAATTGAATTTACCATGTTCTAAAGCAGAATGAAGAGAAAGGGAGAGAAAAAAAAAAAAAAAAAAAAGACCTCAAAGAAGAGCTTGGCACAGCTTGGCACATTGCACAGCCCTGGGCTGCCCGGGCTCCCTGGCCACAGCACGATACTGTCTGCACTGCCATAAGAAACACGACATAAACTGTGCTGCTGAGACGCTCACACAGTGACATGTCCTTAAGTTGAACCAGGAGAGGTTGAGATTGTGTATGAGGAAACATTTCTTCTCAGAAGGAGTGCTGATGCACTGGCACAGGCTGCCCAGGGATATGTGGTGGAGTCACTGTCCCTGGAGGTATTCAAAAACTGTGTAGTTGCGGCGCTGAGGGACGTGGTCTAGAGTGGTCACAGGCATGGGCTGATAGTTGCACTGGATGATCTTACTGGTCTTTCCAACCTTAACGATTCTGTGATTCTATGACAGCATGTTGCTGGTGTGGAGCCTTGATGTTCTTTGGGACCAAAGCCCTGATTGTAAGCATCTTCAGAAGTCATGTTGCCTCAATGAAACCTTAGCACATAATTTCTTTTTACTCCTAACTGCTCTGCTAGGCTTCAGCCAGAGTCCCCGCCAGTTCCCCTGGAGTTTTGATGGTTCCACAACCTCAGGAACAACATCTGACTATAAGGGAGGATTTATTAGCCTATTATTATCATTATTATTATTATTCCTGGGAGCAGATCATCAGGAACATTAACCCTGTAGACACAGGAAACCAAAATTCCTTATTTCCTGAAATTCAGCAGAAACATGCGGGTGGGTAGAGCCAGTGCTTTCCCCTTCAGCGTCACTCTTGTTCATGACACATTCAAACGTAGCCCTGTACCAAAGCGTGCTAAATATGGCTGAGTAAGTCAGAGGATGTAAGCAGGGAAGGTCTTATTGAATTTATAGGCCTAAAAGTCAAGGAAGAATGTACCACAAGTGACAAATGGCCAACGGCCCCCACTGGGTGCTGTGGACTAAGCCTTTTGCCAATGAAGTTACGGTTTAGACTTGTAGTCAGTTGGTTACTGTGGTTTCATAGACTTTCTGCTGTGGTCAGCAGTTTTTGTCTGCTTGGACCACAGACGCATTTGCAATTCTTAGAGACTTGGGTAGGGATTTTTTTTGCACTGAGTAATTACAGGATGATATTTACTATTGTTCCCTCAAACATTTTTTTCTTCAGTCACTTTATTCTGTCTTTCCTTCTGCACCAATTTTCTGTAAAGATCAGTAAACATTACATTCACACCAATTTTGATAAAGAGGAAGTATTTCCATTTGGGAAGGTCATGTAACAAAAATCTTGCTGATTTTTTGATGCCAGATTAAGCAGAGCTCTGGAATCCAGCCAGAGTCTCCAAGCTTTATCAGAAGAATGTATATACTCTAAGCATGGCACATGCACAGCATTTTGAATTAATATGCTGAAGTTGTGCCTCACAAAAATTTGCATCAGTGCATACACATCTCATTGTCAGGTTAATGAACTCATCAGAAAATGCAACTTGTAATGTAATCCTACTGTGCTTTCTTTACAATAACGTTGGTTAGTGGTCTTTCATACCCCATGCAGACCTATATACCTATTTTAGTCTCTACCTTTTCTGCTTAGACCATAAGTCTCTAATAACAAGGAGTCTATCTTTACTAAAACAGAAAGTGAATGAGACTGTGAAGATGGAATCACTGCCTTTATGGCAATAGGATTATGGACAAGTGAATGGAAGTGTGGTTACTGTGGTAATTAGCTGATATTTTTGTCACACTGACAACGAAAGTCTGCTAATCTCCTGAATAGTAATGAAGGTTAGCTGGTACTTGGAAGTAGAATAGTTGGTACTATTTGATGTATAAACTCTGGAGTCTTTCTCTCTATCTGATGTCTTGAGAATGGGTAAGGTAATTGTACTGCGTGGCTCAAAATACCATGTATAAATCAAAGGATTTAGCACAGTTTTGTAGGACACAGTCTTTTGTAGGAGACAGTCTTAGCTTACTAAGCTTAAGTTACTGCATGTGTTTTTCATTAAAGAATCCAATCCCTGATCTTCATAAAAAAACACCAAAACTCATTGTCTATAACAAAACATCAAACAATAAAATTATCATTAGCTTTCTAGACCATTACGAAATGAGAATCCCTGCATTAATCTTGCTGTTATTTGGTTTTAGTAAAGTGACCTTCAAAAAGAGTTTGGGTGAATAAAGCACTGAAGCATTTGCAGCAAAGCAGACAGCCTGACATTTAAGAGAATTCTCTTGTTTTACTGTAATCAACATAGCATCACACATGCAGAAGCAATGATTTTAAAAGTAAGCCTGGTAGATAAAAAGGTCTGTGTTCAGAGGAAAGAGCTTGAAGACATTTAAGAAAATGTCCAGATTGTAGTGGAAAACACATTAGATTATCTTAAGACAGTCAAGTCACCAAACAAAAGCATACTGGTGAAAATGGTTTTTGAAGAGCATGGAGGCAGAAGAATATCAGCTTTGATGCAACTCTGCTAATAAAAATAATTCCTTTACAAGCCACCTACATGAGCCAGGCTCTGAGAGGTTTCCCAAGTGACCTATCTCACATTCAAGATGTGGTTCCATCTGGCTAGTGAAGCTGCAGGACAGGGATGGAGGAAGTATTGATGCAATGGAAAAGGGGTGAAGGAGTACTCAGGGACTGCCCCCAGCACCAGAGGTGGGGACGTGGGCAGTCCATTAAGAGCACCTCTGCTCTTAATGCTCCCTCAAGCTGCCCTTGGCTTTATTTCCAACCTGATTTATTGCTTCTGATTATTTTTAGTTACTAATGGATATATACAGTAATATATACTTCTCGTGGTTACATATCTTTAATACAGAACACATTTAGCAAGGACATTCAAGGACAGACAAATACTTAACACAAGGCAGAGCACGTTATTTTTTCCTTTCATCTGAAGGACTTGGAGCCTAAGCTAGAGTGGGTTCTACTCTTCTTTATTACATCCTGACTTATGTCCATTGGGTGTTCCCAACCCATCAGCACTCTACGCTTGCCCTAGGCACGGCCAGGTGCTGGAGCCCCAGAGCAAGCTGCCAGGGCATCATTTTCATGGGTGTTGCCAGCCCTGCCCTAAGCCTGAGGACACTGCAGGAATAGTTGTGTGTGGAACTGTGGCAGAGAAGGTTTAGTGTATGCAAACACTGGGGCACGCTGTGGTGGATAGAGGGATCGCAGGGATTTTACTGCCTGCAAGCCAAGATTTCATCCTTTTAGCCAAGCCAGGCAAAGGCTGCACTCATGTGAGAATCCTCCAGTCCATTATACAGTGTGCGGTTTTGCAAGTGCTTCAGCACAGGTCTTGAAGGAGCAATGAATGTGCACTGAGCTCATTGGGCCACTGCCTTCTACCAGCCCTGCTCCGGGGACAAAAAGTTGCCGCCGCCACCGCCCTCAGTTCTCCCCGCAGGTTGCTGGGCGCTCAGATGTGGTTGCACTTCTTTGGTGAGTGAAACTGTGCTTTCAAACTCCTTGTGATCAGAAACGCTCAGCAGAATTCTTTGGGATGAAAAGAGCTACGTAAAGGAAAAGTTGTGTCTACTTCTGTGTATGCTGCTAGAACTGAAAGCAAAGGTTCTCTAACATTCAAAGGTGATTTACAAGGTGTAGAAAATACAACTTGTATTGGCCAATGTTATTTTCTTTTGAATACATGTTCAGGATAAAGCAACAGCAAACACATACAAATATAAAAATTGCATGTGGAAAGAAGCAAAGTTGAACAAAGTTCACAAGAATTTACTGTGTTTTACAATCAACATTATAAGATTCATCTCCAGTGAGGTACAGTTCAGTGCTGACAGCTTTTTAAAATTTACTCGTTAATTTGGAAAAAAAGATGGACATGTGCAGCTTCGTTCCAGGTTGAGGAAGCGAAAGAGCACACTGTGAAGGAATCACATTTCTCCCAGTTCAACAAAGTCTGCTGGATTCAAATTGAAATATGAGTGTAAAATAGATTATTGACTCAACTCACTCATGCAGCCAAATAAGAATAATTTTCCAAGCAGAAATTTAATCCTAAATAATTTAATAATATAACCTAATTGCTTTGTTATTAGACAGAACATGAACCAAACTCAGCTCGGTATGTACAAACTTGCCTTGACTGGAATTTTACCGACTTGCTGAAAGAGCTGGGTTTGGCTGCACTTTTTTTCTCCTCCAATCATAATATTAAAAAGTTGGTGTTCAGCGAATGTGGGAAGCTGTACCTAAGCAGTGAGAAGCAAATTCCCAACCCTTGTTCTCCAGACTTGAAAAGAGATGAGGATCATGCTAGATTTAAGCTTTTCAAAAACATCTCCTAGCCTGAGAACAACACTCAGGGAGCCTGTCACATCCACAGCATGGGCAAATCCTACCTCCCTTCATATGCTTGAGAGGTTTTTACTTCCAGAAGTGCTTCCACTTCTGGTTTGATTTCTATAGGCTAGTCCTATAAGGCTTGTGACCTACCATACATCTGTTGGAGAGCACACAGTGTTTGACCTCTGCAGTCTTGGAGACTTCTGGTGTGATCAGCATCATGCCAGTGGCTCTGCGCTGTTCCAGTTATCCAGGGGAACACAGAGAAATACATCCGTGTCTGCTGGAATGCATGAAAGCACTCTGGGTATGTGAGTAAGAAAACTCTGTGCCTTAATCTTCCACTTAAGTGCAAGAAATATCTATTCAACCTTGGAGGGGTGAAGAGATTTTTTGCACCTGTTTAGTAAAAGGAATAAACCGCATCCCAAGCAAAAGAATATGAAAGAGGAGAAGAAATTTCACTTCAGTTTAGATTCTGTGAGCATGGCAAACCGCAGGCACTGCAAAGAGCAATATATACTGGCTCACACCAGTAGCATGCTTTGCTTGCTTGGGCGGTGGGAACTAGTCCTTGGCCTGCCCTTTGAAAGCTCCTCTTTACTTTTCAGTTTCCTGTCTTCTATTGGTGTCCATTGCAGACACAATATTTAAATCCAATTTATTATCTCTTTTAAAGTTTAGAATACGAAGGGGAGGGGAAGTGGGAGGAGAGAGGAAACCATATGTCAAGAGAAGTGAATCAAAGTGAAAGTGGTGTGTTTGTGCATGTCGAAGGGGGCTGTGTTTGGCCTCATGTTTTCTATTTTGACTATTGGAAAATTTTGGTGAGATGTGTGCTTGGTGTGACATCTGTTCAGCTTTGGAGAGCACGTGCTTGTCTGTGTGTGTGTGGCAGGGCCTGATGTCTTTGTGCAAGGCTGCGCGGTATCATATGGAGATATAAAGCATGAACACCCACTTAGAAAATTCATGCGGTGCCTGTTGCACAGTATTTCATCTCCCTTCTTTCTGGTGGCTTTAGCTCATGAGGTACATACACAATAGGTCTTTTTCACCATGAATATAGAGCTTAAGAAAGCTCTACACTGGTGTTTTTTTTGTGAACCAATGGTCCAAAACCGGGATGTTTTTAATGCCTCTTTACGATGAATTCGTTCTAAAGAATTCGTTCAGACTCTGAGAACACATCACAAGAGGCATCCAGGCTTGGTGCTGTGTGGCTCCCATCCCAGTCTGCTGCTTGCCTAAACCAGCAGCAGGCATGGCTCGAGCCGGCTCACTGCATGTGTTGGCCCTAAGGATCAGGCACACATATTCTCTTCTCACAACTAGAAAAGAGATAGCCATACAAGAGTCAAGTTATTGGTGATTTTTTCTACTTTTTCCATATCAGCAGTCCCAATATTTGTTTATAAAATAAGGAGGACGAGGGGCAAACCAATCTATTTCAACAGGCTTTATAGTACGTGGCGTTCGGGTCTACTGAAAACAGAGCCTGATACTTCAAGGGTAATCAAGTGCCTGCAAACCAGCTTTCCCACCACTGCTGGCAATAATTAGCCATTCAGACTGCACTAAAAGCTGCCTGAAGGCGCAGAGACATTTTTAGTTTGAGGAGTTGTTTAAAAAAAAAAAAATCTGCCAATATTTCTCTTTGCTGTTTTCCTTTAATTTCTTTCCATTTTCTGTGACGTCTCTGCGCAACCTGGAGGTTTGTGTTGCCCAAAGAGCAACACGCGGTGTTTGTCAGCTTTTCAGGCACTAAAGCATTTGACATTAGTGTAGTTTCTATTTTTGTGTAAAATCCCAAACATCTGTCCCACAGGAGAGGGGTTTGCTACCAAGCACTACTGTTAGATTTCTCGCCAACAAGTTTCATTGCTTCATGTGGTTTCTGTTTTGTTCTTTAAACAGTTAATTATGTTTTATTCTTTCTTCCATAAAAGCTAAATTTAGCCAAGATATTCTCTAATCTGAAACATTTTATGGAAATGACACCGTTGTTAAAAAAAGCATTCTGGGTAGAGATTACAAATGTATAAAATAAGTGAGCACAGTGTCCCTTATATCATATCTCTGTTCACCACCCTATCTTAGATGAATGCGGGCAAAGGCTGCTATAAACGGAGATCAAGTAGTCTGCTCTGCATACACATGTGTATGCTGGGATGCTCACACACGCCTGCGGACGTGCACCCACACACATGCACACAGTGGTTTATATAGTGCTGTCAGCAGCCAGGCCTGATTCACTGAGTTGAGAGAGGGGGGTCAAAACCCAGCCGATGGGATTGATAAGAAAGTTTCTCAGCGTCTTAAAAGAGCAGAGCTGGAAGAGACCTCAAGAGGTCACCCCATCCATTCCCTGTCCCTAGAAAGATCAGCCTCGCGTATATCACTGCTGGGGGGTGTTTCTGTAACTAGTCCATGGAGATATCCAGTATGGGGTATTGGGCAGCTGCTCCTTGCTAGTATGTTTCCTGCAGCTTTACGTGCCCTGCATGCTTGGTGTGCATCTCTGGAGCTGCCAGTGACAGAGGAACCATCAGTCTGAGCCGCCCTGATCATCCTTGGTATCTCTCTGATGATAGAACATCAGTGAGGCTGGAGCTTTGCCGTTCATAAAAATGACTTCAGAATTTCAAGTAAAATATATGTATTGACCATAGCAACATGCATGCAGGCACAAACTCAAACACAAATTGCTGCTGAGAGTGCTGGCAGCCTTATTTATCTGCCCCTCAGCTTTTGTCAAACTGAAAGATGAAGCATGCTTACAAGAAAAGTGCTGAGAAATCAGACTCTAACACGCATGCTTAAAACAGCTCCTCAGCTCCTCCAGATATTCAGCATCTGTATCTTACACTGACTTCTGTGTGTTTCACGTTTTGCAAGTTTCCATCTTTCCCTCTCCATATGGATGCAACTTAATGCCCTCCTAATTCCTAGGATGGCAAAATGGGCAGCAACCACTTCTGGCAAATTAAATGTGGATCTCTCAGCTGCAGCCCCATCAGTGCACCCATTCCTCCTCTCTACCCTGCTTTTGACTGTGCTGCTGCTTTGTTGGCAGACTACACAGTCCTGTACTCAAGAAGGAGAGACTCTCGCTACAGAGCTTTTCATACTGACTTCCAGCAATGCATAAATTAGGAGTATTTACATGGAAAACTGTGGGAAGCTCCCTGCTGTGTATAACCTGGAAAAGCTACAGTTGCTTGTGCATGCTCTGCTTTACAGAGATGTGCTCAGCACACTATGGCCATGGGAATCCTCACCCAATGCCACCACCAGCATCACTTGCTGAGAAGGTGATGTTTCACTGTACGTCCACAGAAACAAGCAAGGTGAAAGAAAGAACACCATTCCCTGCTAGATTTGTATCAGAAAAAAGGAACAAGAAAAAAACGGAGTAATGTTTTGCTGTGCCCCAGCCCCTGCTGGATTTTGCATGGTTATTCTCACTGAGGAAAACAGGCAGAAATGCTATGGATACACATGTCAGCATCCTGATTTTTTTTCCAGAAGTGCAATATTCCTCTCTTCCTTGCTCTGTGTATGACTGCAAACTCCAGCCTCTGTCTTCCTGGGAATTCTGCAACACATCTGTCTGAATTTTCTGTTTGGTACTATCAAGCTTCAGCCTCGGGAATACCTGTCACTTCCTGGCTCTAATTTCTCTAGGGCTATAAAGTGGACCACCCAATTGGAGGAGGAAATATTGCTATCACCACACTAATTTCTAAATGATTTTCTTCAGTACTTTGGCTCCACTGGAAAGGAGCCAAATGTGTGGTAAAGTACAAACCACCACAATCTGAGCAAAGACCACCAAATACACCCTTCTACAGGCAGCTCGTCCGCAAGATGAGAACACCAAGCAGGCTGCCTCTTCCTCACCATGCAGCTGCTGTTGCTGGAGTTCAACAGCACACTTCCAGAAATTCTGCATAGGATCATTCATCTTTCATTCAGCGCTCAGGTATCTGTCATTGCATTGCTTGTAGAGAGCAGGCTTTCTTGTAAAGTTGGCAGTAACCTATTCTTCCAATGTGCTTCGAACTGTTCCTGACCATCTTCACTTTTATTGCCTGGCTCTGCTCTGTCCTTATCTTTCACCACAATGCTGCCAAAAATCCTCAGCTGCCCGTGCTACAGATAAGCTTACCATTGTCTGAAATTGCTGTCTTAAGGCTGGGCCCAGCAAATCCCTTCCCACAAAAAGCAGTTGGCAGCATCCCTCCACTTTCCGACAGGGCTCCTCAGCCACTTGCCCATAGGAATCAGTGCCTCCATTCACATCACCCTGCGTGGTATCACATTTCAGCACAACTCTTTAGGCAGTTGAGATGTGTAGGGCACTACTAAGGAAAAAGTCTCTTGATCCACGTTTCTACCCAGACGTCATTTCCAATGAAATGAAATTTCTGGTGAAATACTTCAGAAAATAAAGATAAATATGAGGTGCCACTCTTACTTATGTACTGTTTTTGATGTTCGACCACAGAAAATATCATTGTGAGCCTCTTTTTAAAATATTTCCAACCAAAAAGAATTTTTCTTTTCTTTAGAAACAAGGAAGCATATAGCCAAGTGTTAAATTTTAGATTATTTTCAAAATATTTCAAAGAAGATTGACTGAAACACATCCCCTCTGCCTTAAGAAGATTGAACTTGATAAATCATTGATAGAAAAAAGTGCTGCACTGAAAAACTTAGGATTAATTCCAGTATAGATCATCATCTCAAGTTTATATACCAAAAGTTGGTAACTTTTGCCTATCATTGAATGATGTGATGTAAAACCACCAAGAAGATGTCAAACAGTAACTTCTTTAAGAGAAGCCCCATAGGAAACTGGAGTTATTCAAAGATGAATATACTGAATCTGGAGTGTTGGCTGTTACCTTAAAATTGACATTGTTCAGCAAGTTTACCATTTATCTATAATCTCTTCACCTTCTGCTTTGCAGTGTACTATGCTTAAAAAATTGTGAAGGGTACATTTACATTTTTTCATTTATTTGAATGAAAAAAAAGGAAATAAAAGGAAAAAAAAAGAAAGAAAAAAAAGAAGGGAGAGGAGAGGAGAGGAGAGGAGAGGAGAGGAGAGGAGGTAA
>NW_024884364.1:29604297-29740951 GCF_019232065.1 Centrocercus urophasianus | reverse complement strand
GGAGAGGAGAGACAGAAAGAGAAAGAGAAAGAGCATGTCACTGCAATCTCCAGAGGCTAAAGCAGGGTCATATCATTCCAGCTCTTGGACAGAGAGGTAGAAAGGGGTATGTAGTTTCGCCCATACGCAGTGACGTAATAAAAAAGCATTCCAGCTTTTGTTACTTGTGTTGATGTGGAGTGAAAGAATTTCTGTATGTCTTTCTATGAGTTACGTGTTTGAAATAATAAACCAAGGTAAAGGCTTCAAAGGTGCTCAGTTTTCATTCTGGCTGTTGCTTAGGCTGGCAAGGAAGCCTCTCTCTTTACACTTATAATTTAAGAGGAGAGAAGAAAGCAGCACTTTGAAAGAACGAGACCAGTTATGCTCAGCACCCCTGTTCTGGCTGACGGGTGGTGAGAGGAACGTACAAAATTGGGTATCGCAGAAGGGTGAATTGCTTTGAGATAAAATGACTGGAGCTGTTCTGCCAGTGCTAGCTGTGTAGAAGGAAAAAAAAATCTGGAAAACCTCAGGAAATGCTCTGTTCTGAGTTGGCTCACAGCAAATCATTAAGAATTTTGGCAAACTGCTTTGAAAAATTATTCTAGAACCAAGCAAAACCCCTCAGATCAAAGGCTTCAGCTGCCAAGGCTTTTAGAACAATTTCAAAACAAAGTTGAGAGTGAAGTGTTATTTCAGGTAAAAATATTTGATCAAAAATTTCATTCTGAAAATAACTGAAATGCATGTGTAGACTTCCAGTTTCTTGAGCAAAACATACTGAGAAACAGGCGTGAATTCATTAAATACCTCCCTAACTTAAATTTGCATTAGGTGAGTGGGCAAAAGAAGATTCTGACCTTTTCTCCTGCTCTATAAAGCCGGATTTCCTCAGTCCATTTTCCTTTATTCATCCTGCAGCCCCACAGTTTGTTGCCTACTAGTCCGACTCTTTCTTCCCAGTAAGTATTAGTGTGGACGATCTAATACAGCATGATCAATGGAGCCAAGCAGCACTGGCAAGGCGAGAGGAGGAATGCCATTTAACAGCGGATCGTATATCTGACACCACCCTGCGAGTGGCTGCTCTCGCCTCCTTTCAATTGTTGTGTCAGAAAATCAATCCGTGACTTCAGCAAAATCTTGATGCTTTCTCCCATCAGCAGAAGGGACCGTTAATAATTCACGACTGCTCTTCTTCATCGAAACTCATTTATTCCGAACCTAAACGCCTCATAACGTACTCACTGCTGAATCCACCCTGGTTCTTGTACTCTCATCTTCTAAAGCTGAAATAAGCCAGAACTGGTACTTTTGATGGCCAAATCTCAGAGAGGGATTGATGATAAATTATTCTGAGTGTTAATATCATTTCACAGTGTGGGACTCTGTTTTGTGCTAAGTCAGCTAATACTGCAGTCACACAGACAGGCAGGTCTTGGTGAAATTAATTTCCTGTAGCAGCTTCTAGATTTTGTGACAAGAATGAGTGGGTATCAACAATGTTCTCATATTCTTGACAAATAAAAGATAAAAATGGAAGATTTTCTTGACGTAAATATGGGTATAAATAGCTAAAGAAGGGTTTGTGCACCAGAAGGCTTCTTGGTTTTCTACAATTTTTACAGCGGATGCAATAAAGGCACCTATTATTCTCCACAATTTTAACATACTACATCCATAAAATATCTATAAAAAAAGATGTTTGGAGGAGAACTGTTTTGTTCTTTATCTGCTGCTGCTTCTCTTTTGTAGCAAGAGAAAGAAGGGAAAAAAAGACTCTTTCAGAAGAGAAGCAAAAGGGTTTTGAACATGTGATGCATTGTGGAACATACAAAAGTCAGGGATTTGACCTTTTGAGTTATCCGTGCTGGGATTACCTAAATCAAAGCAGAGGTCACCAGCAAGGAAGCTCATATCCTCTATAATGAATGAAAATATCTCCAGAAGTTTCTCCAAGCACTGTCTACCCACATCACAGTTTTCAAGCCTATGTAATTAAACAGTAGATTACTAAATCTTTGAGTATGGAGCATAATAAATGCTCACAAATCCTTTAGTCAAGGAGAGACTAGTTAAGAGCCGGACTTCTTTTGTTTAGTTATCTGATAGAACATGTCTGTTTTGAACATTTTGACTGCAGTAGTTTATTTAACCTGCTATAGCCACCCAGCCCTGGAGTTCATTAGAACTGGTGACTTACTGTAAAGATAAAATGCTGTATAAAATACTGTAAATCTCCAGAAACAGGTTCTGTCTTTTTGTCTTCCTGCTCCAGACCCATCCATATATGTGCCTGTAGTGCTCATGAGTTTACAAACAGAATAGGCAACTTATTATGGGGTCAGGAGATGCTCTGGTGACCTCTTAGCTCAACCATACCTGGGCACAGGGCACACTTCTACAGACTGCACTCATCCTGTGGCTCAGTGCCATTTTCTCCAGCTGACAGAAGCTGTGTTTTCATACCTACCGGATGTTCTAAATTTAAATACTATTGGTCCACTGTAAATAACAATGCAATACTTTACTCTGACAGCACTGCAGGCAGCATATGGATTCAAGTTTTAGACAACACTACATGTAAAATGCCTTTCCCTTTATAGCAGAATATATTTAGAATCTTTTAAGCTGAGCTACTGAACTGAGTATGATGCATCTAGTCATCCAGCCCAATCAACAGCAGAATCACAACTTCATGTCAGTGCAATACATTGTTAACTGATATGTCAGAAAATCAATTAATTACTTTTAAGTAGCAGTTAAGAGTATCCACACAATACTGCCATGTGAATTATTAAAGAAAGCAAGGTTGAGTTTTCTCCGCAATTGAAACTCTGTCTTAGAAGAAAGTGCAAAATGCTGCTTCTGCCCTGAAGCCTAATCAACATTATTGGCTAAGCAACAGGAACCAAAAGAGCGGTGGAGGGCATGAAACTGGAAGCATGCTGACTCCCAAAGCACAGGCACCAGAGTCTGCAATGGTTATGGCTGAGAAGACTGACCGATAACCCATCCCTTTCACGGAGCTGCAACAACATCCAGATGAGAATAATGGCATAGACACGGTGAGCACAGCAGCGTGAGAAGGTCAGAAAGGATTTTCTGTCTACTTGTGCAGGGACCTTCACCAAGGGACCTGCTCAGACTGTGCCTCCCATGTCACTGTCTGTTATAGATTTTTGCCTGGGACTCTCCTCTGGCATGCTGAAGGGAAACATGTCCTGAGCGGGACCGTGTTCTGAAGCTTTCTGCTTTCTTCATGCCTTGGACTGCTGGAGATACTACATGGGTGAATAAATCAGAGAAGATGGAGAGGTGACTGTGAGGTGGAGTTTGGCTCGGGCTTATGATTTTCTCTGCTGTGGAGAGGAAGCCCCACAGAGGAGGGTCTGGCACGCTCGAGTAGCCCTAGCTGGTGCAAGCACACCAGAGGGCTGCCAACCAACCCTGCTCTGTGAGGTGGCACCGTGTTCCAGTGACAGTCTGTTGTGGTTCAGTTTGACCATGAGCAAATGTATCTCTTCTGAGTGTGCAAAGGATGCCCCTTGCTCTCCTCCTCTTCCTCTTTCTTATCCTCCTCCTGACAGGAGCTGCAGAAACAACTGGAATGTGGGCAAGGAGCATTCCTGTGCTTGGACAGGGTTTTCTGGTCCTACCTTAAAGCAGATCTCCAGTAGCACCTGAAGCCTGACCAATACTACATGGAGATCTGGAAAGTATATTTATCGGAAAGGCAACAAGGTGTGACATCTCTGGGGTGCCTTTTTCCCTTGTCTGCCTGCCCCATAGGAATTCTTGCTTTGGAGACCTAAGTTACAAAGACCCTGGGTTTGATGATTTCCAGGCAATTGGCTAGCATTGGAGAAGTCTAACAGTTCTAACATGAGGCTCCTAGACTCATGACCTGTACCTGTCAGGACATCCAGTGGTGTTTCCTTCACTCTGATTACATCTGTTTTTCCGGCTAAGATCATAGAATCATAGAATCAGGGAAGTATTTGAGTTGGAAGGGACCCTTAAAGGCCATCTGGTCTAACTCTCCTGCAATGAGCAGGGACACCTGCAGCTCCATCCTCAGAGCCCCAGTTCAGCTTGACTTTGAGTGTCTTCAGGGATGGAGCATCCACCACCTCTCTGGACAGCCTGTTCCTGTGCCTCACCACCCTAATGAGAAATTGTAGGGTGTTTTTTTGTTGTTGTTTTTGGTGGTTTTTTGTTGTTTTGTTTTGTTTTGTTTGTAAGAAAATATTAATTCCTCAAAACTAAAGCTTTTGACAAAATCACGTGTACTGATTTTGACCAGAAAACACCCCTCAGCTCCTGAGTTGGGAGATGTCTGGTCAAACCAGAGGCTGATCAATCTGCTAGGCTTCTAGGTACGGAATTTTTTTTGTCATGTCAGCATTTTGGCTGTACCATGGCACACATGCCTTCTGTTGCATGCACTCTGGTATTTCAGACTGCATCAGTCTGCAGCTGTCAGAGTCCAAGGGCTGGTTTCTCCATCGGTAAAACGCCAGGAAGAGAAGGGTAGCTGAGCATCAGTTCTGCAGCACTTCTGGCTGGGAGAGTGTATCTTAATGAATTTCAGTTTTGTCTACATCCCATGGATAGTGGATCAGAGTGGAGGAGTTAATGTCAGTCTCACCTCTTCCCATGACAAAGTAATTACAGCGTAGGGTAGCTTTTAGCAGAGGAGAGACGGAAACTGCTGGGCAGTGTAGATATACAGCTTGTGCAGACACAGCAGGACATACGCCCAAGCACACGGAGTGGATAAAGAGCTGGCGTTGGGCCATGGCACCAACTCACTGTGCTGGCATTGCACCTGGACGACCCACCGCAGTGCTTCCTGGTAGAACCCTAGGAACTGAGCAGGGACTGCAACTGACCCTGCTGTTGTGGCCATGGCTGAGTAGACCTGGTGCTGGTTGCTGGTGTGGGACAGCACTCACCGCTCTGCCACCAAGCAACTGGTCTTACTGCTGGTAAATGTATTCCCTGGTTGCAGAGGCCTGCGTTTTTCAGAAGTAAGCACTTCACAACTCTGCAATCTCATTTAAGAGAGGCTGTGATGGAAGGATTGTTCACATTAAAAAAAAAAAAAAAAAAAAAAAAGGATAAACATGCTGCTTTGACAGCTTTCAAATGTCTGTTAGGCAGCTCCAAAACAAATGAAATCTTAGCTGTTGTTCCAAAAGTCTCACTAGGTTCAGTTTCACTGCAGAACACATCCAGCTTCAGCATGGTGAAAGTGCACATAAATATTATCCTTATCCAGAAAGAACTGGCATTTGAATTTTCTCAGTAGCCATGTGAGTTTTACAGTGAAATCCACCCTTATCCACTAGTTTGGCAGTTCCCTTGGATACACAGGCAAAACCGTGCTATTCTGCTTCAAAGAAAACAACCTGCTTCAAGAGGGGCTTGCTAACCATTCTGCCAAGAGGATGTCGTGCTTCAGATGAAGTTAAAGATGGTGTTGTATGTTGAAAACAGGACGTGTGCTCCATCCTGTTTCATTCTTACTCACCTCTTTTTTCTTTTTTTCTTTTTTTCTTTTTTTTTGGTCTGCATTATGCATTTTAAAATATGTCAGTCATTTAGCTCCATTCTGAGAACCCTCAAAATACTTCTGTTCATAAAGCAAAGCTCTCTGTGTTTACTGAGTAATCTTCCTGCACAGTCCAAAAAAATGAGATTGACAGAGTTAGATCTTGAGAAACATCACATTGTGTCCCTTTCCTATGGCTTGTAATACAGGCAACAGAATCATGTCTACAGGTAACAGATACCCTTGTGTTATCAAAGATTTGCAAGATGCATGAAGAGATCAAGGGCACATGTGGGAACCCACTCACTTCACAGCATCCCCATCTTCCATGCTTGGTGAAGCAAAGGTTTTCCTGTTAACGTTAAGTGCAAATGAAGAATACTGCTTCTCTTGGCTCTCATAACCTCTCCTCTGCCCCCCCACCACCTCAGGCTAACCCTATGTCATACAGCTGAGAAGGAGGCAGTTGGACAGGGAGTACAGTTGGTGCAATAAAAAAACAGCTGGTATTTTGCCTGTACGTTCAATAAGCCATCTTCATGTTGTGAGTAAAAAGCAGCACCTGAGGACTGCTAGCTTTACTAATGCCAAGTTAAAATAAGAGGTAAAGGAAGTCTTTCACAATCTCCTCAATTCTCTATCAGCTAAAGTATTATATTAAGGAAGAAAAGTATGAAACACAAATCCATCCCAGACCTCTGGTTTAGTTTTCCCAGGAAATCCATCCTTTCTCATGTCAACATATAGATATTTTGCAAAGCTCCATCATTTGTTATCTTTATGTAAATGTCCGCAAGGTGCTCATGCTCTGATAGGTGGCCAAAATGCAATAGGAAAAGGAAGGTGAAAACTGATAATAAAAAGTCATGAGAGAGTTGGGGACTAAAGGTCTGTACATTTCAAAAGCTCAAATCTAGTGAGGGATGGAGGGATGGAAAGAAGGAACCTCCTCAGTGTACTTAGCATCTTAGATAGTGGCATGCAGGGTGCTTTATCTGGCTTGTCACAGGAGGGCTATTGCATTTTTGCTGAACCACTGTCAGCAAAGCCCAGGAAACACCTTGCCTTGCGACTGATGAAACACTTGCCTGAGGTCTCTCCCAGTCCTCCTGTGGCGGTTGAACAATGTCATAACCCATGGTTGTGCAACAGCTGCTGGAGTGGTTGAGATTGTGCTGCTTCATTCCAGAGCACAGGGCTTTTTGTGGTTTGGGGTGAGGTTTTTTTTCTCTTTCCCTTTTTGTCCTTGGAAAAAGGACTACATTTCTGGTGTGGATCTCACTCTCTTTAACAAGACAAAACACAAAAGAAAGCACAACGGTGTGCTGCTTGTTTTCACATACAGTACTGATGGACCAACAGCCCTAAACGCTTTCTAGATTAGGCTTTTCCAAAAGTACAATTTTATTTCATTATTCCTTTTACAGAGGCTGCACTGCAAGGTTTCGTGTGATCCCAGGGAATTAGAACCTGCTCTCACAGATGTACAATTTTGGCCATCCCTTGAACAGTTTAAGCATTCCCATGATTTTCTTCAGAGGCAACGTTATACATGTTGAAGCGTTTGTAGGACCTATTGGTTTGTGGGCATGTGCTGATGAGTGAAAATGTAATGTTTAAAACCTTTATAGTGGCCTCTGCTTGAAAACGTGAAAGTTGGCCAGCAGCAAATCCCCAGTAAATCTCACAGCCTTTTGTTTCCACACACATTGCCTGATTTCATTAGAAACATCCCATCATGGAATCTGGAAAACACAAAATGCATCACAATGGCAGCTATACATTTCAGTAACATTTCTTATTTTCTGCCCAGGTGCAATTGCCACCACTTATCCCTTATGCCTCTTGTGCCTCTTATCTCTGTCTATAAGTGCCTCTCCATTTTCTAAGGAATTACAAAAGTTGAAGAAAAAACTTTGATTCTTAGAATCATCAATTATTAATGTTGGAGAAGATCTCTATGATCATCTAGGCCAGCCATCACCACCATGCCACCATCACAATCATCACCACATTGCCAAATGCCAACTCTTCTTTCCTTTGATTGAAAAAAATAGGGGGGATGTAGCCATGGGAATCACTGCATGTGCAGGATTTCTACAGCACTGCACTACAAGGGCTGCTTGGCAAATCTGCATTACACACTGAGGTCTGCATGGCTCCCAACTCCTTGTCTCTCAGGGACTGCAGCACTTTGGTATGCTTTGGAAGACAACTGGACTAAACTTTGGATCTGGTGTAAATTTTTGAGAATCTCTCTACCAATCTATCTATCCATTCATCCATACACCCATTCATCTCATGTGTATGTTTGGTGGCCCTGCTAGGCAGGGGGGTTGGAACTACATGATCCTTGAGGTCCCTTCCAACCCGGGTGATTCTGTGATTCTGTAATCTCTTCCAGGGCACTTAATAAAATTGCTGAATTTCTCACTTGGTGACAAATGTGGCAGGCTTTTAAGGAGTACATAGCTATTTATACACTCCTAGGAAGGATTATTTCCTCTTAAATGCTAGAGAACCAAGATGCAAATCACTTCACCTATGGAAGAAATTCGTGCTTAGCAGATACTGTTTCACATTTGCTGACTTGTTAGAGCAGAGTGGCTGACATGTGTCACCATTTCTCATACACATGTCCATGCTGGGGACATCAGTACCATCATTCCCATGTGCAGAAGTTGAGCAAAAAACTGTCCTGTGAATTTACTGAAAAGAAATATCTCCTTTTTATAATCAGAGGGATTCTCATGGTACCACTATCTGTTGCTAGTGATTGTAAAACACCACAAGCAGGAGAAGTCTGAATCATTACCAGTATCATCATTCTATTTACTGATAGTAGACTCTCATACCTTTGACATACAGAACATCAGCTTAAACAATAGGAGAGCAGCCCACTGAAGCATCCCAACCTGGTTTCTAACAGCAAAACTGTGCTCTTAAATGTTCATCTGCTTCCACTCTAATTGGGCAGAGAAAAATCATCTGAGAAGCTAAATGAAAATTACTAGTCTATAAATGCCCGAGGCAAAGAAAAAGAGAGAGAGGAGAGAGAAAAGGATGGGAGGTCTCATGTGAGTTTGGTTAGTGGGGAAAAAAAAAAAAAAAGTACACATTCTAAGTATGGCTGCATGTCATTTTTCAATTTGCTCATGTTAAATAATGATCTCTAGGGCAGAGAAGGAGTGGAGTGAAAAGGAAGAGCTCTCCCCTCATCTTGTTTAGTTTGTGCTCATCTTCTGCAGTGTCTGGCCACTGCCTGGCTCTCATATAGACTTAAATATGAACCACGGGCAGTTTGGTGTGTCTTCTCTCTCCTGGACCATGTACCTGATGAGGAAAAACAGAGCAGCCCCTGGCTTTTTTGGTAAAGAGTTCTTTATCTTCCTTTCCATTATTCTTTTTTTTCTTTTCATTGCAATGCAATACAAATCTTGATTGTAAAATAATAAGTATTTGGTGGAGAAAATATTTAAGGCAATATGGTTTCTGTTGGAGTGAAGTAAGGAAATTCATCACTGCATGCATGCGTGTGCATTAACTTCCAGGAGACAGTTGGATTTGTACGGGAGCTTTCACTGGTCTGTTAGACATGTTGCAAGCCTCTTTAACTGAACTGGTTTCTTCAGAGGAAATACTTCAGAACAGTTTTCATTGAGATGTTCAGGAAGGAGGTGGAGGCAGGAGGGCGTGGGGCAAGAGGTGACAGCTGTCGGATGGCACCTACTGCTCTGTACTTTGCAGCTCTGCAGAAGCAAAGTGGTCATGGAGGACAAGGTAGTGTAAAAAGATGTTGTCAGTTGGCTTGAGTCAAAGTGTTAGTTGTGGTCAACAGTGATGCTGTTTTGTGCAAACTAAAGGCTTGACCCATATGCTACATGCTTTTTTAATCCCTCAGAAATCATGATGGAGTAAAAATGTTCCCATCAGAAATCCAAAGATGACTTTGCATCCAAAGAAATTGTGGATTAAATAATGCAGCCAGTTGACCACTGGTACAGACCCTGCTGTGGTCCGTTTTCCTATGGCTCCATTGAGAACGTGACACAAGTGTTTAGGAGGCAGCATCTTAAGTCTTGGTTGGTGTTCGAGCATTGTGTAGCAGCAGTACATAAAGACAGTTCTAATAAAAGTTAGAAAAAATTGCTGTATTTAAGACTTTGTTCTTAACAGACGCATATAATTCTTGCTCTGCAGGACGCTGAAGAAAACTCCCTTTTGATACTGTAGTGCGTTTGTAGTGGTTTCTGTAGTGCGTAAACCAAAAGAGCAACTATTTCTGCTTAAGATTTTCCTGTGTATACTTGATTTAGTGGTATTACTTCACACCTAAAAATAATGTGAGAATGCATTGTCTTAGCTAAGAAAGGCTTAAATGTATTGCTACTTCTATCTGTTGCCAAAACTAAAGAATTTACAATCCCTGATTTCCTAATTGTGCAAATGAAATAGAGGAAAAATAGATTAAAATAGCCTGTTGTCTTTAAAATGAACTCACCAATTTACAGACAGTACATCATGGGCAACATCTGTAGCTGGAAAGCAGAAGAGGAATATGACTATAAACTAATCTTGCTAAGCTTTGCTCAGTTTACAACATATTTCCTTTTAAAAGCATTGTGCATGGTAGCTGGTATTCAGCAAGTCATTTATTACATCTTTCTGCCTTGGGAAGAATATTTCATGCTCTTAAGTATTCTGTAAGGTATGTTTCAGGGCAGATTTGCAATGAGACTGATGTTAAAGGCCTGGATCTGCAGCTTTTCTTCTCACCTTCCCTGCCACATGCAGGGGCCTTGCAACTACAGCTAAGTAAGCACAGGCCCATCACCGGGGAGGACTTTGCAGCTTGGGGAGATGGGAGATGGTGGGCTCTGCTAAGCCCTGCTTGATCACTACCCTCACCCCACCTTCCCATCTGACATATATAGGACTGAAGAGCCCAAGGCCAGCATTGCCCCTCTGGGGACAGAGCTAGAGACACACAGGGAACCAGACCACCTCTCCTGCTGCTTAAGGCAGAGGTCTTACACTCCATCCTAAGCACCAGGCATCTTCCTGCCCCCTGCTGAATAGTTGCAGTGGATTTCTTGGTGTCTATGCAGGCTGATTTTGTCTGCTCCCTCCCTCTATCCACAGCACAAGCTGCTCCCTTGCTTATGCACAGATCTCATCTCAGGCAGGTGAGCATGAAGGCTTTGATATAAAGTTGTGCCTTGTTATGACCCGGGGGAGATCTGTGGTTGAGATGAAAGCTGTAAATGACATACCTGGTAAATTAAAAATGCTTAAGAAAAAAAACCACCCAAGAGGAGCAGCAGTGATTTCCATTAAAACCAAGTACTACCTTTGTAGCAATTATTTACATGTGTTTCAAATCCAATGACTTGATGAGTGGTAATGGCCTTAAGTTGTGCCAAGGGAGGTTCACTTTGGATATTAGGAAGAATTTCTTCTCAACAAGAGTGTTGAGGCAGTGGCACAGGCTGCCCAGGGAGGTGGTGCAGTCACCGTCCCTGAGGTGTTCAGGAGCCGTGTGGATGTGGCACTGAGGGACGTGGGCAGTGGGCGTGGGGGGGGTGGGCTGGTGGATCTTTGAGGTCTTTTCTAACCTTCTGTGATTCCGTGATGCTATGACTGCAGGTGAGAGGTGCCAGACTGACAGCCTAGGAAGCGTCGCCTTTCCCTCAGCAGTGCCCATTCCTTCCATCACACAGAACCCCACAGATCTCCCTTTGCAAGTGTTTGTGTCACCCTGAGAGTCTCCTGAAATAACCAAATTGTAGAAGTGTTTTGTAAAACAGTTGAATAGGTTTAAGTTTTAATTGTAGTACGAAAACAAAGTGATTTGGGAAAATACACCAAAAAATAGAATGAAACAGTTCGGGAAATGTTGTTGTTCCTCAACTAATAAAAATAAGTCTTAGGGGAGGTCAACGTACTAAGAGTGTGACAAGGGTGGTACTGGTGCCTTTGGCTCTGCGGAGGTCTGGGGGGTCCTGCTTGTGACTGTGGAGTTTGTCACATCGAGTGTTGGAGCAGTGTGGGATATCTAACTGCACTCGTCAAGTACAGACTCCAGGTTTTATTGCTAATCAGGCTCAAAATCATTTTTTCTGAATATTTTTTTCTATTGCTGTCATCCAGATCTGTATTTAAAGAGCTTGCAGCCTTGTCTCCCTCACCAGCCCGTCCCATTCACCTGACAGCACCGTGCGGGTGCTCCCTGCTGGGCACGCAGCTGCTGAGACACGATGTGCCCAAGCCCAGACCTGCACAGCACGGGTGGAGGCAGTCGCAGGTGGGATGTTAAGTGGAGGAGAAACAATTTATGAGATTAACTTGTGGCTTCGTCTGTGGCTGAGAGAGTGCATTAGCGGTGCTGCGCGTGGTCACTAGTGCCTTGGCGTTTCAGCCAGCCTTTCCTTCCTCTGTCCACGAGTGGTGTTGCAGTGAAAATCCCAGGCAGGATTCCCCTGTAAGCAAAATCCTTTTCTGCATGAAGGCATTGCTGTGTGTTCACTGCAGGTATGAGGAGGATTAAGTACAAAGCTAGCAGTCAGTGACACGGAGGGGACAGCATAGCTGCTGGCTGAAGGCACCCACACCATCTCCTGCTGCTAAGACCAGCCCTCTGCTTGGAGACAGACACTGGCAGAAGCCTGGTCTCAGATGAGAAACAATTTATAGACAAAAAGAGACAGAAATAAGGTGACTGGGATTTAATACTCCTACTCACCCTGGGACAAGGAGCTTCATGAGCTCTCAGCAGTTTCTCCACCAGCCTTGAAGGGTTCTTCAAGGGGAAACAGGGAGAGGGATGACCTGTCCCAGCCCTTAAAAACAGAAACAGGAGGAACAGAGAATCCATTCCTTCACTACCAATAATACCACCCGCTGACACAATTGCTGCAATGTCATGCTGGGAATAATGTCATTATTTTCTTTTCACCTTCCTGTTTCAACATTCAAGCCTGTCACAGTCTCTAAATAGTGAAAGTAATGTAGGAAGAAGAAAAAGGAAGCAGTTATCCTTGTTTCTACTTTTTTTCACTCCCATCCAAAGTCAAAGTGTTGAAAGAGCGCAGCTTTCCTTCTGGCAAACCTGGGAGGAAGGAGCCTCCTTTGGAAGCATCTTACTCTCTGTTACATGCCAGAAATTCTTATAGGAACTTCCCTATAGGAACTTTGGCAACCATTTATCATTCCTTCTCAGTTTTGACTGAAAATTAAGCAAACCAACCCTGAGCAAGGCAGACCCACACCACATTGTTTGCACCGAATGCAGCATTCATACCACCACTACATTTTCCCTATTACACAGTACCTGTACTGCATTTTTTTTCCCCTAGATTGAACACATTCAGCGGCCTGATTCTGTCTGGCCAGTCACCACTAATTGCAGGAAGAAAGTCTGGGGCACAGGAGGGGAAACTTTACCTGCTCAACATCAATCAAAACATCAGCAGGGCCTCTCCAATACCAGCCTGGCTGTCTGGTGCATCTGGGCCATGCTTACAGCCCAGCAGTGCCCCATAGGCATGCCCTTTCCCTCAGAGGGACAGGTGTGGGGAATATAACAATTACATTAGTTCTGTGCCATCAATAGTATCCTCCTCATGGTAGGGCTGTTCCCTGCTGTCCTGTGGGTTAGATTTACTGCTCCTTTTAAGTGTCCTGGAACAAAAGGGAGCTGGAGGTTTGGTTTTTTGTTGTGTTTTTTTTTACTATTATTTTTCCCATTTGCTGGTACAAGGCATCCATAGTGTTCCTACCAGAGCAGAAGATCAAAAGCCCAAATGTGTACAATTAGTGCTGGAGGTTGTGATGATGTGAACCTGAGTATATAAAATGCTACAGAAAATACAAGGTGTGGATGATGTTATCTGCATTAATCTCGACGTGTAATGAGCACGGTATAATGGCACACAATGTGTATTTTTTAAGTCTCCACACCAACAACTACTTATACCAGATGGCGGCTTTTCAACAATTTCCATTCCCTTCTCCACCCCATACTCCCAACTACTTCAAGTAATTGGCTTCTTCTCTAGGGATTAGCCACAGTAGAACCATATTAAGTGACTAATTTTCCTCACTTAGCTTTTTTCTTCCCCCACCCCTCTTTTAATTTTGAACTATGCAGAGAAAGAAATCATCCAAAAGCTCTGAGTTCGTGTTTGTTTTTAGAAGCCCTCTAGAACGGCCTCAAAATCATTTGGGCTTTTAGGTCAGGCAGTACATCCCTGCGCTTCTTGGCTTCATTTCTACTATTTCTTAAACTTTCCCCTTCAAGGTGCTTGTCAAGCTCTGACTTGAAAAGTTCAAGCGATGTTGATTCTGCCGCTTCCCTGGGAGCATTTTCTCCTGCCTATTTGATCTTGTGATCAACGTTACCCCTGCTCTTAAAACTGAACTCGTTTTACTTCAGTTGGCATCTGTTATTTCTTGTCTTATCATTTTTAAATAATGAAAACAGTTCCTCCCCTTCCTCTTTATAGTTGTCTTTCATGTACTTGTAAACCGCAGTCATGCTGTCCCCTTGGCTTCCCTTTTGCCCCAAATTATATGTATGTATTTAATTCCTTTAATCTTTCCTTATAGGTAGTTCCTTCCAGACCTTTAATCAAAGCAGTTGCCCTTCTCTGTAATCTCCCTCATTCACTGATATATAGCCAATAACACTGCGGCCAGGACTAAACCCGTTGTTCTCACTGGGATTTAAGCTCTGGGAAAATAAGCCGGCCTGCTCCCTTGGCTCTGATGTGACCCTCTGCTCCTGCACCTCAGGGAGGCTCTCCTGTCTACCGTGTACCACTGCACTGTGTAAGCAGCTTTCGTTCTGAGGAAGGCGAAATGAGATGGCTCTTTATGGCAGAGTCATGCTTTTCACACGCCCAGTCCACAGGTATGGGGAAGGTATCCAAGGCAAACCAC
This sequence comes from Centrocercus urophasianus, assembly GCF_019232065.1. Lineage (NCBI taxonomy): Eukaryota > Metazoa > Chordata > Aves > Galliformes > Phasianidae > Centrocercus > Centrocercus urophasianus. Next base: position 29,726,472 of record NW_024884364.1, on the reverse strand, counting down.
TGAAAGATATTTTTGTAGTGGAAACTTTAACAAAGTCCCCACTCCTACTCGGAATTTTGCCAACTGCTGCACAAGAGAAAGAAGTGAAGTTCATTGAATCCTAGAATCACAGAATGTCTGGGGTTGTAAGGGACCTTGAATACCCTGACATGGGCAGGCACCAGCTCAGGCTGCTGATGGCCCCATCCAACTTGGCCTTGAACACCTCCACGGATGGGGTATCCACAGCTTCTCTGAGTGAAGACAGCAAGCTGGCTTGTTGGCCCTGATCTAGTAAGGACTTCTAAGGCCAAAAAGTTTTGAAACTTCCCAGCAAAGCTGAGCCAGCCTGGCTATGCATCATAAGACAGAAGGGGCATTGACATCAGCTGCTGCTGCAGTAACTTCATCGCAATTATTAATCTTCCCCTTGAGGAAATGGGGAAGCTGGAAATAAGGTGCAATGGAGAAAAGCCTCTGAGGGTGGTGGCACTGGTGGGATGCTATTCTGGTCATGCGGTTGTGACCCTATGCCTCTGTGCACTGAGATACCATCTGTGCTAGTGAGAAGAGCTGAACAAATCATCTCCCACTGCCCACTCCTGCTTTTGGGGCTCTGCTTGGTCTGAGCTCATCCTTGGGCTGCTGCTTGCCTCATTTGTTCACCCAGCAAAGCTCTAGGAGGACCTGCAGCCACGCACAGGCCTGCAAAGCTGGGCTTAATGCTGGATGCAGATTCACAGTTCAGCCTCTCCTGAAAGGTGTCCTTCTCCAGGTGTCCCTGCTCCCTGCGCATTGCCTCCATTAGCTGACAGATTGAAGTGCAGCTCTGTGGACTGCAGTTTCTGAAGGTCCAAAGAGGTAAAACAGTGAAAGGCAACTCCCTTTAATGTAGGTCCATGTCCCCACATCCTCAGAAAGGGAGTCATAGAATCATAGAATATCCTGAGTTGGAAGGGACCCTTAAGGATCACTGAGTCCAACTCCTCACTTCACACAGAGCCACTCAAAAATCCAACTAGAAAATGATCAATAAAACATGGAAGCAAACTAAAGACGTTTCAAAGTGGGTTTATGGACTATACTGCACATCTACAAAGGAACAATTTACTTCTGACAGCATAGCTATCTTTTACAAATGCTGGAAGTGATGGTTAATTATCTTTTGCATATTTGTCTTGAACAAGGATTCGGCCTATTCCATCTCTGTCTACCCTCTAAAATATTTAGAGTGACAAGACTATAGAATGTTCAGTCCATTTTGAATGGGAAAAGGCTCACAACTTCTGAGAGCACTGTCACCACCAGGACGTTCTGAGGAGGATAGAGACTCCTTGAGAACTTTTCCAGTGTTCAAGTTGGGTCGCAGGTAGTTAGACACCCAGACTAAAGGTACTGAATGGATACATGGTATGTTGTCATTCATCACAGCCCCTCTATTCAGCATAAACTGAACTGCAGCCAGTTCCCCCTTTCCAGAGCAAATATTCTTGTATCAGCTAACAAAGATGAAAGAGGAGATTGCCAGTGGGGCTCAGGCACTTCCCTCCCTGAGACGGAGAGAGGTCACAGATCGTGCACCTGTGCAGTGCTGGTCCACAGAGCCAAGCTCCCCAGCATGCTGCTGGCATCTCACATCTCACTCTTGGTGGCATCATACGTATGCTTCATGTGCTGGGATGAAACATTCAGATTCTGTTGTGTGAGAGATGAGTGCAGGAAACAAGGAACACCGACCCCACCTTTTTACTTACAGGGAGCTGCTTTTCTCCATGCTCTGGAATAATGTGACATAATTTAAAATAATTTAATGCATCGCCGTAGTCATTCTTTCATGTCAGTCAGTGGAATTACCCACGATGGTAACTGTTATACAATAAATACTTGCAGGGGCAGTTCAGAAGCCTGATCCTACAAATCTTATTTACAAGCATTAACCCACTGATTCATTGCCACTACAAGTAAGGCACACTCACATCATCATAAATATTTTCAGGACGGCCTTAATACATGTATTTTCACTCAGAGGGTGGTGAGGCACTGGAACAGGTTGCCCAAGGAGGCTGTGGATGCCCCATCCCTGGAGGCATTCAAAGCCAAGCTGGATGTGGCTCTGGGCAGCCTGATCTGGTTGGTGACCCTGCACAGAGCAGGGGTGTTGAAACTGGATGATCATTGTGGTCCTTTTAACCCAGGCCATTTTGTGATTCTATGATTAAACTCATTTGGCTGCAAAAGGGAGGAAATGACCCACTGAGTAATGCCAGACTAAGCCCACTGAGTGCATAATAGCATTCGCCGAGATTTTCATGCAGCAGAAGGGTGGCTAAGAAGAGGCCGGGGATGTTCCTAAGAAGTTGCACAGTCAGGGTCTGTGGCCAGTTCTCTGGGTTGTGCTTACACTGCACGCGCTTGCTGTTACGGTCTGCAGCTCTTCAACAAAATGTTTTGTTCCTTTCCTTGGTCACGTTTGCTCTCTCTCCACACAAATCCAACCCATTTTGCACCAACGTCCCCCTTGCCCGTTTGCCTGCAGAGGGTTTCCTTGTCAGCACGGACTCGCAGAGCGCTCGGGTTCTCTCATTCTCCCTTTGCAATTGATGTGTCGAAAATTCATCGCAAAGCTGTTGCTCCCCCTCTCCAACTTCCGAAGCTTTTACTTAACCGTATGACGTAAAAACTTCGGTGCTTTGTGGTCTGCGAAGCCCGCACGACAGAGGCAACGCGTGGCGGACAGAGATTCCGTTGCAGTTTGCTTATGGCTATAAAAAATTGTTGTCTGCATCCAAATGGAAGCGGTGCTGCATGCGAACGGGTCAAGCTCCGACTCCAGTTGCGATTCACGCTTCAAAGGGATGCTGGCACAAAGGAGCGGCTGTCCGAGCGTGAGCCGGGGCGCCGGGCACGCTAAAAGCCGCAGCGGGAGGGAGGAATACTGACTTTCAATGCCGTCCCTCGCTGCCTTCCTTTGCCTAATAATCGTGGGTGCGCCCGCTGCTTCATTCAGCAGTTCCTATTCTTCCATAGTGCACCCAAAGCATAGTGAGGGGACGGCAAACCCCTGCGAGAGTTCCTCCCTTTGTCGTGTAAAGCTAAATCCAGGCTGGATGTGGCTCTGGGCAGCCTGGTCTGGTGGTTAGCAACCCTGCACATAGCAGGGGGGTTGAAATAGATGATCGCTGTGGTCCTTTTCAACCCAGGCCATTCTGTGATTCGATGAAAATTTAAGGAAGGCGGTAGATTGTGCTAGCTAAAAAAATACACCCCCCCTCCCGTTCCCCCCGTGTGCGGTTGGTGCTAAAGGATAGGTACAGTTCAATGCTCGACTTGTAGGAACACCGTCACCTGCTGCCAGGATCGGCCCTTCAGCTGGTGCCCGGTTATAGGGAACGGGAAGCGTGGCGTATTTTGCCCGACTTCTGTTAAATAGCGGCGTTTTGTATCTTTTTTTTCTGGTCGTTCGCGCGCGTTTATTTTGCCTTTCTGTGAACTGGGTTTAATTTGCGCTTATACAAAGGAGTTGAGGTGAAGAGAGGGTGCGATCCATTCGCCGGAATTAGTTGAAAATATAGAAAGCTGCCTACCTCGTGGCTGGGATAGGAGAAACAGCAAAAAAGAAAAAGAAAAAAAAAAAGAAAACTGAAACGCTATGCGCGTATTTTAACGTGTTACGCGATGTGTGTGCGCATAGCTAACAGAGCCCTTGTGATCTCGGTAATGGCCGTAAAAAGCGACCGGCCACAGGTGGCTTTAAGCTGAGCTGTAACAGCGCTTCGCCTGTATAGTTGTTTTGTTGTTTTGCATTTTTTCTTTTTCCTTCAAGCAGAAGAAAACGTCTCCACGGCAATTTAAATTCGGGATAGGTTCATTTAAAGAACAACTCGACGGGGAGAGACAGAGGGAGGGAAGCATCCGTGCGGGACGGGCTTATAGAGAACCAACCGCACGGGCGGGTACAGACACCCCACGGTTAGGAGGTGCCACGGTCAGTAGGTGCCAAGGATCCGGCGTCCAAGCGCAATCCGCTGGATCGGGTCGCAAGGAGCGGGGTGCGGGGAGCACGGAGCCGGTGTTTTCCTTTCTGCACGCTGTCTTACCCCGCAGCGGAGCCCGGCACTTTTCCGACCCCGCACAGTTTCCAGGCGGCCGCCGGCTCTGCCCTCCCCCCGTCGTCCCCGCGGCGGCGCCCGTCCCGCAGCCGCTCCCCGGAGCTCCTCCGCGGCCGTCGGAGCGCCGTCGGCGGACGGCGCGCCCCCTCTGCCGGCCCCGCGGCGGAGCTGCAGCGGCGGTCGTCCCGGGGCTCGGCGCCCGCCTCCCAGCCACCGGGCCCGGGGGCTCCCCGCTCGCCGCCGCCGCAGCTGTTGAGTGGGGGCCCCGAGGCGACCGCGGGGAGGGGGTCTCCGGGGGTGGGAAATGAGGCGGAGGAACCACAGGGGCGCGGCTCGGCTCTCGGGACGGGGAACTCCAGCACCAACATTGGAAAAAAAAAAAAAAAAAAAAAGGACAGAGCCCAAACCCAGCCCGCACGGGCAGCCACGCCTCCACCCGGCACACCGCCGCCGGCTCCGCTGCTACCCGCCGCGTGCGGGGAGCCCGGCCGCGGCGGCTCCCCTGGGGACCTCCAGCCCGCGATGCGGGACCGCCCCGGGGCAGCCGGGCCGGCGCTCGAGGCTCAGCCCTCGGCGGACGAACCGCATCCCGCGCGGCAACCGCAGCCGCACGCGGAACCGCTGCCCGCACAGTAGCGGCGGCGGCGGCGGCGGGCGCGCCAATTCCAGGAGCCCCTGGCCCGCGGCCGCGCCCTGGCTGCTCCCGGAAAGGGCTGTGATTGGCCGGCGCCCTCCCCGTATGCAAAGCAGCCGGGGGGATGACATTCCTCCGCACTCCGCCCGCCGCAGCCGACGCGCTGCCGGCCGCCTCCATTCATCCCAGCGGCGGCGGGCGCCGAGCGGAGCGCCGAGCGGAGCGCGGCGGGGCCCTGCGCGGTGTGCGGCCGGCGGGCGGGCGGGCAGGAAGGCGGTTCTCCCGTGAAGACCCGAGGGCTGCGCGCCGTGGAAATGTCTTCTTCTCCGCGCGGCCGTCCGGGCTGGAGGCTGTGAGCGCCGAGCCCGGCTGGGAACTTTGCGTTTGGTCATCCCCGCTTTTCGCTGTCTGCGCGGCGTCCTGCCCCCCTCCCCCCCGTCACCCGTTTGGCGGAAGGGAAACTCGCAGCGACTCGACGCGGGGCTGTTGGAAACGGAGCTGAGCGCTGCCGGCTGGCTGCGGGGTGCCTGCGCGGCTCTGCGTGGCTCTGCGCGGGTTCTGCTCGCTGTTCTCCCCCCGACCCCAGTGCTGCAGGCGGCGGAGGGAAGAGCCATGCTGCCCGAGGCGGGGCTCCACCTGCTGCGGTTGACATCGTGTTAAGCAGCCTCTCCTGCGGCCGAGCGAAAGGAAGACCGCCTCAGATACCGAAGGGGAAAAAAAAATCAAAGCAAAACAAAACCAAAAAACAAAACCAAGTTGGCAACGAGTGACGAAGTTGTTGCAGTGTGGGTTTGAGTGCTGAGGGGAACGTGAGTTGAGAGAGAGGGAGCGCTGTGGCGCACACCGACCGCAGAGCGCCCGCAGCCGCACCGGCAGTCGGGGGTGGCCTCAGCCATCGGCCGCGGCTTTACGCAGAGCGCTGTCCCAAAGACAAATCCAAAGAGAGACATCTCAAGCCATGCACTGAGCGTTTCTTTTTATTATTATTATATGATTTTTTGCGGGAATTATGGCGAGGCCATGAGCCCTCGTAGAGCGACGCGAACTAAACGACCGAAGCTGATTTTCGAGGCTGCTTAAAAAAAAAAAAAAAAAAAAAAAATAAAACAAAAAAAAAAAAAAAAAAAAAAAAAAAAAAAAAAAAACTAAAAAAAAGACCTAAAAAAAATATACCAGCCAGGCCGTAGAGCACTGATGGATGCCTGCCGTGTTTAAAGCTCTGGCGGATCGCGCCGTCAATACTTTATGACGCGCGGTGCGCGTGTGTGCGCGCGTCCGGGGCCGTGCGCGCAGCTGTGCCCGGCGGAACCCTGAGCGCCCCTCGGAGCGCGGCGCGCCCCGTTCGGCCCCGCGGAGCCGCCCCCGCGTCCGGCTACAAACAACCAGCGGGCACCGGCATCCAAACGAGTTGCCCCCGGCTCCCCGCCCCTCGCCCGTGTATGTCGCTCCCCAGAGAGCGGCTCGCCGAAGAGTTCCTTTCGCTTCGCTGTTTTGCCCCAAGCCCTCGGAGGTCCCTCACTCAACAGGCTTGTTGTGATGCGTATCCCCGTAGATACCAGCACCAGCCGCCGCTTCACGCCGCCCTCCACCGCGCTGAGCCCGGGGAAGATGAGCGAGCCGCTGCCGCTGCCCGGCGCCGAGCACAGCGGAGCGCTGGCGGGGAAGCTGCGCGCCGCCGACCGCAGTATGGTGGAGGTCCTGGCGGACCACCCCGGGGAGCTGGTGCGCACCGACAGCCCCAACTTCCTCTGCTCCGTGCTGCCCACCCACTGGCGCTGCAACAAGACGCTGCCCATCGCCTTCAAGGTACGGCCGCACCGGGGGCGGGCGGGAAGGGCAGGGGACGGGACGGGGAGAAGGGAAGGGAAAAGAGCTGGGATGGGGAGGGCGGGCAAGAGGCGACCCCGCGGTGGGGAACACGGCCGACCCGGGGAGCTCTGCCCCAGCCGCGGCAGCCAGCACAGAGCCTCTGCGGGAGGAGGGGGGAAAAATAAAGGACGGAACCCGAGGAGCACCCGAAGCACCGATCTGGGGTGCCAGCGACGGGCTGGCCCTCCAAAAAAAAAAAAAAAAAAAAAAAAAAATTAATACTAAAAAGAAATGGAAAAAAAAATCCTTTTTTTCTTTATTTTTTCCTTCTTTCTTTTCTTTCTGTTCTTTCTCTTCTTCTCTTTCCTTCTTTTCTTTCCTTCTTTCTTTTCTTCTTTCTTTTCTTTCCTTCTTTCTTCTTTTGTTCTCTCTCTTTTTTTTTTCTTTTCCCCTCTGAAACCCCTCTCGGAGCCCACGCAAACGCGGGGCTCCCATCCCGGCTCTCCTCCCGTTCCCCCTGCCACCGGGCCGGAATCCACGGGACGGGCGCGGAGCTCAGCGCTGCCCTCCCCTCCCGGCCCCGTCCCCACTTCCCGTTACCCGGCTGTAGGCAAAACTCTCCCCCCTCGCTTTGCTCGTTTTCTGCTTTTTGACTTCGGCCTGTCGCAAGCTGAGCTGTTTTCGGTCTGCTCCTTACGATCCCCTCGAGGCGGAGCGCCCCGAAGCTCAGAGTTAGGATAGGGAATCGGCAGAGCTCCGTGGGGCGCTCAGCGCCGGACCCCCACTGCTCCAGCCCGGTCCCTCGGGCGGCTTTTGGAAGCAGGCAACCGGCGCGGCTTCCGGGGCTTCGGGAGCATTTCCCAAAGTCCGCTCATCGCTGGGAGCTCTCCTGGAAGGCAGAGCTGTGCGGAGCCCCGCCGGAGCCGCTCAGCCGCGGGTAAAGCTCCTCTGAAGAGCCGAAAGTGCTCGTGGCGTGGTTTACCCTCGGAATACGCAAAGAAAGGAAAATGAAGGAGAGAAAAAAGTGAAAACCACCAAAACCGGGAGGGCGTTTGCTGATGCGGTAAAGACACCTGCCCGCCGGGCAGATGGCTTTGTTAAAGTCGCGATTCTTAAGGTTATCTGAGTCTAACAGAAAATAGAAAACACAGTTTGTTCCTCTGTGTCTGATGTTCTCATCTGACACAAAAATCGCTGGGTTTCATTATCCCCCATTGCTAACAATCATTGCACCGACATAAAAGAGGCAGAGAGGTTTCTCCTCATGTTTCCTTACATTTGATCTGTAGGATCGGGATATTATACCCAAACGCAACGACCATTTCCATGCACGGTTTTTTTTTTTTTCCTAAAGTAAGTAAGAATTCTGAGAAACTTAAAGAAAAATACGTAACAGCTCTCACAGGGTGCCATACATATTCCTTGTCCAAACGCTGCTTGGAAATCACCTCAGTCTTCATTAAAAAGGCTGATTTGGTTTGGTTGCTGCACCAGCAATGAGCATTGTGATAGTCGGCGGTGCTGCAGCAGTGCTGCTCCCTTCTCTAGAAGCACATGTCTTTTAGGAGCACAGATAACAGCAGCCAGCAAGTCCCGACTTATCTGTTCAGTCTTTTTTTTTTTTTTTTTTTTGTAATGTCAATGTTTGTATTTCTGCTTCTATTGTTTGTGCCTTTTTACCTCTGATTTCTTTTCTGCGCTGTGCCTTTCTTTTTTACGCTTGTTTCTAACGTTTTCTTCGCATTTCTTGTCGCTGAGGCTGCCTGCAGTGTGATTTAAAAACGATGCTTCTCAATAGTTGTGCTGTAAGAGCCGATGGACGCTGGGTTCGGGAAGGTTTTTCTCCCTAAAAATGCTGGCAGGTATTTCCTTGCACAAGCCGGCACCATCTGCATTGCAGGAAGCCGAGGGTGATGCCCACATTTCCCTTTTCCCTTCCTTCTGTCCTTTCTCTACGTGCATGTATTCAGGTTTTCTGATCACTTCATAAGAAATGCGTGCTTCGACTTCACAGCTGCTGCTGGCTTAAGCCAGACCTCCTCATTGCACAGTGCTGTGGAAAGAGAAAAGTTTGTTAAACGTTTTGAAGGGGGCCGTTGGGCGCCAAGATCGGGGCTTTATGAAAGGCACAGTGCTGAGTGCAGAGCAGAGAACAGAATAGGCCACAGAGACAGCTCGTGGCACGCGGAGGAGAAGAAAAAACAAAAGCATGAGGAGTGGGAAAGAGGAAGCTGAAATACAGACATAAAGCGGGAATTTTGACACAGTGATTTTAACTTGGTATGTGGAAGTGAAAATAAGGGTGATAGGTGACAGAACGGAAAGCACTGAAGTGAGAAAAGCAGCCCCCTGCATCAGGAAAAGCTCTAAAATACCTCTCCCTGTCATGCTGGAGGAAATGGTTGCTACTGGAAGGTCAGCATCACAGATGGACTGAGTAAAGGAGCAGCTGATCTTGTTTGGAAAGAGCAGTGCGAACAGAAACTAACAGTGGTCAGCCCGGGCTGTGACTAGCTGGAGCCCATTAAAACTGCATGGACATAAGCTAGAACACGCTAAGAGGAAGGAAAAATATCAAGCAGCAACTCAGAGAACCTGCTGCAGGACTACTTCCTCCTAGAGTATGTAAAAGAGGAAATAAAAATGAACTAGACTTTTTTTCCCCTTTTTTTTTTTTTTTTTTTTTTGGTAGTAGTCCTGAGGTCACTCCTGTAGATTTAATTTAGGGAAACAGCTAGAGCAGCGGGTTTGTAAAACAGTGCAAAAGAGGACCTATTTTGAGCTGTTACTTTTGCCAGAGTCAATCAAGAGACACACCAAACATGCATTCAATTGTCACAGGGGAAAACTGCTGTAAGAATTCAGTCTTGCTGAGGAAGATAAGATAAAGTAAAATTCAACTTTTATTAGTTTAAAAGATGTGAACATTGTAGACATGAGTCAGAAAGCTTAGCGTTCGAAATGCATACATCTCCCAACATAAGAAATGTGGATGCTGTGTTCCTGAATATTAGTTCAGCAGATACTGGCACTGGGGTGCTACATTGCAAACATTCAGGATGAGGTGAAAGCTTCTGAGCTATTGCAGGTTTAATTCGTGTCGATTGCAGCTTCCACCCATCAGATCGCAGGTGAGGTCTTAAGTCAGTGATTTGCTTTCACGCTTCCAAAGGGAAAAAGGTGTTGTTCAGTAAGTTGCCGTCAGTAAGGCCTTGGTTGAAGCCTGATTCTCTGTGGATTTATTCTGAATTTATATATTCATATCAGTGGGATGAACAGAGAGGGAACTGATGCACCTGTGGGCAGCCTGACCCTCTGCGTTCACAAGGCAATTGGCTTGGGTTTGTTTTCTTTCAAATTTTACATTTAGATGCTCGTCCTGACTTCGCTGTAGCTTGAAAGTAAGGCTACTGAGGTAAATCAGATCAGGATTGGTTCCTGTTACTTGAATTTATACGTTGCCAATTACAAAAGTATATTTTAGAAAGCTTTATTTTGTGCTGAGGTCACGTTATGCTTTGTATTTTGGGTGCGTGTCAATGTAGCTGTAAGTCTGCATGGTTTTCCCCCAAACAACTTCTAGTCTGCATTCATTTTTGTTGCTGCTGTTTTTTCCTATTTTAGCACATCACTTGTTGATGTTCTATTCCCCAAAACAGACTTCCCGTGAGAAAGCTGAGGTTTCTGTGCTTTGATTTGGTAGGTGGTGGCCTTAGGAGACGTACCCGATGGGACGCTGGTCACGGTGATGGCTGGAAACGATGAGAACTACTCTGCAGAACTCAGAAATGCGACGGCTGCCATGAAAAACCAAGTGGCAAGGTTCAACGACCTCAGATTTGTGGGTAGAAGTGGAAGAGGTATGTATCTGTTTGCAGCCGCCGTTCGGTCATCTTTACCTGCCGTGTCCGGCTCTGGTTACGTGGAGAGAATTTGAGTGCTATTTGTTGAGCTTTCTGCAGTAGGGACATCTGAGGACAGTTTAAAAGGTGCAGAATCAGCTGTGTGTTTTTCACGGTTTATTCTTCAGTAATTCAACTTTTATACAGTAAGATTTCATTTTAAGAAAAAAAAAAAATTGTGGTCAGTGAGGCTTACTGTGACTCCAGGATTCTTCCCACTGATTTAGAACAGTACAATATTGCCCATGCTTAAGTTTAAGTAACACATTTTCAGTTTAAAACGACAATTCTCAAAAGCTGATCTCTGCAACAGGGTGAGTCAGCCTACATTTACAAACAGTTCCCACATGATTTTGATTTTTTTTCAAGCTTTATTGCGACCTGACAAGCACTTCTCTGACCTTTCTTTCTCTGGAGTAGCTGTGGAACTGTACACAGTAGTCATTATTTAACGTATTACTGCAGGGTGCATAAGGGTGGGTTAGGACAGGGCAGAACTAAACAGTTAAGCTTAATATTGGCTCTCTGCAATAACTAAGAATTACTGGTACAAATAGAAGGGTCTTAACAGTGTAAGTAACAAGTCAAAGCTGACTTAGACTGTATTTATATATAACTGTTGTGGGAAGCTCCCGTGTGCACAAGTAGGTATCCAAAGCTTGGTCCAAAAGCCCGTCACAGCAACAGAAGGATGCTTCTTAACGTCACTTTTTAGCTCAAACCCATAATCTTGAAAGCCATGGATCACGTTTACGTTTCTGTTACGAGTTTATTTGAAGCACTGCTCCTGCATTATTGCTCTTGTTCCCATGAGCCAAGCACCTTGGCATGGTCGGGGTGGTTAGAGAAAACCCACTGGAGCCAGTGAAATGTTGGTTAGAGAAAGTGCAGAGAAACAATCAGCCTCTCAGGTTTAAGGTCAAGACCAAAAAACCATCGCATCCTCCATGTGACTTCATCTGCTATTTGCGTATGTATTTTCCTTTTGTCTAGTTCATATCTTCAAGTAAAATCGGAACATAACATCACAGTGTTCTAAAGACAACATTGTTACCTAAGGACAATCCAGTGCTGTAGCATTCACAAATCAAAACGATAGTATCTACAGCACTTGCGTAGGTTTCTTAATTCCATCTTTTGGAGCATTTTGTGAGCCATTGTCCCTGACAAGGAGATTGAATAGTCTGGGGTTCACATACCCCTCCTCACCATTTTCCCCACTCATGTGGGCATTCCTTAAGCACCCGGGCCATCTTCTAATGCGTGGTGGCACGTGCAGCTCTTACACGAACGCACTGAGCTATGGGCACGCTTCAGGAGAGTTCAAAGGTGACCCACTTTTGCTCTCTCAAAATCTCTTACTTGCAGTGGCAGATGATGGGTCAAGCTTTAGGCTGAGGAGGTCATTCTGATTATACACAACAGCTCCTATTTGCCTTTGAATTCAAATGCATTTGTGGAGTTCTAGTGTAAGTACAGCCTGCAATTTTAGAAGAGCTTGGCCCTCTTGAAATACGGATGCAAGCAGCAGGTACATTTTAAGTGTAAAATCCCCTTTCAATCCGTCTGCATCCTGCAGCATTTTTAGCTGAAGGCACAAAGGGAGATGTCTTTTAAATTGTGTTGTTTGGGCTGTCTTCAAAATGTACTTGGTGGAAAACACCCGCAGCTGAGAACATAGCTTCGTAATGCTAGCAAAGAATAATAATAGGGTAATGCAGAGAAAATTATATCCATTTACTGAAAACATGAGAGATGCTGTAATGTCTAAAAGTATCAGTCATTAAACATGTTCATTTGTTATATTAAAGGTTCCACCTTTTCAGTAAATGGAATTTGCATTATGATTCAGAGATGACTGTTTAGAAGATTCAAATGAATAGCTGGCAAAGTGGCTGAGAAGCTAATAAAAACAAACCTGTAGTTCAGTTCCTGGCCACGGTAGTGAAGCTAGAAATCATAACAGTGAACTGTGGGATTTTCAAGGTCAAAATTCAGCGGCAGAGGGAGAACAGTGGCTATTCATTCAGCAAGCTTAGCAGAGAGCCTCTCTGAGCCCCTTGCCTGCTGGATACCGGTGGCTGGAAGCCGTCACTCACGGATGTGCGTGCATGTGGACGTGGATGCTGTGCTCTATGTGACACCCAGGTGCTCGGGATCATTTCAGCTATAGAGTGATTTGGGAGCGCTGCGTGCTGCTAGCCAGTCCTGGAGGTTAAATCTCATGAGCCCCATTGGCTGCCCATCTTTAGAGCCAGTGACTAATGTATGCTTGTGTTTACTCCTCCAACAGGGGATTGTTTTCCAAAGGTGTGGATTGTTTGCATTTGGTACATGATTTCTGAGGTGCTGTTCTGTTGAATTTGTATAAAGCCTGAAGCATAAGGTGGCTGCTTCAAAGGGCATTGCTGCCTTTGATACTTCGGTAGAGGAAAATTAACTGAAACTTTGTTTGCTGTGTAATATTTGAGTTTGAATAAGTTCGGTTGCCACCAGTGATAATGAGATGCCAGGAATATTATATGAATAGCCATTGAAAGTTCACATTGGTTGCAGTTATAGTGGGCATTATTTGTGTACCTGGGTGATTTAAAATCACTGCTGGAGAACAAGGAACGACTTTGCCGAGTGACAGTCCTGGTCCATGTCTCTATTTCACTGCACATGAGCTCTTGCTCAGGTGTAAAGATCCCCATTAAAGCCTCACAGAACTGTCAGCAAGCCACTTCCCTCTCTCTTTTAAAATAGGAGAAAATTGTTGCTCTTGACATTCCTGACAAATAGTTCAGTTTTTCTTCTGTGGGCTTTCAGTGAGGTCTGGCAAGGCAGCCAGCAGTTGCTTCACACACTCCTGCAGAGGACCATTGTCCCATCGCAGTAAACAAGCGGCTCCGTGGGAGCATCCAACTCACTCCATCCAGAGGTCTGATCCTGTGCATCTGTGAAAGCCCAGGCATCAGCTGCGCCTCCAAGAACCGCGTGGCATTTCAGCACTGGTTCCATACTGAACGGGGAGCGCTGGCCCTGTGCTGTTCAGGCTGTACCTGCAGTTCAGGATTAAAAAAACACTCTCATTTCTGACGCCGAGGATGGGAGCTGAGAATATCACAAGTCTCCCGAAACAGCGAGATGTTGTATGAAAGCAATTTGGCTGGCTTTCCCGAACAAAACAGATTTACATTGGAATTGGCTGGGGTCCAGAATTGCTATTCCTCACCCTGGTTTGAGAATGCTACTGGGAAAACCTGCCTGTCTGGCTTGTAAACTCAAGTAAGTAATTTCTGAAAGAAAAATGTAGTTTAAAACTTCAGCCAATCTCAGCCCCTTGTGCCTGCTTACCTGTTTAAAAAAACTTTTTCTCCCTCCATTCATAAACATTTTGAACCTCAAACTGCTGCTAGTGCCCTGTTTTCTCAATGTATAAGGAGCAAGTTTGTGTTACGGTGATGAAATAAATCCAATGCAAAAAGCCTGACACCATGGAAGTTCATTGGATAAAATTAAAAATAAATAGTTATTTTGGAGAGGGCAAGCCTCATGGCTCAGTAAGCATTACATATTTTCCTCATGGAATCATTAATCCCATTAACTATCTTCTTTGTAAAACGTAACAGTAAAAAAACAACAACAACAAATATTTTTTCCAGATGAAAATGATTATTAATAGGTTATCATAATAGGAGCTAATGAGGAGTTGTCTTGGCTTGCTGCAGATGTCAATTTAAAGCTGGAGTCTGTAGCTGGAGCTTCATGATATAGCGAGCTTTCCAGCAGGGTCCTTTTAAAAACTGAATTTTGGAAAGGACTGTACATTGAGCCTGCGTATGTATTTTCTGCCCACTATTGAGATTAGGCTCGTCTGAATAAATTTCACAATCGTTTTCTTTGGAGTTGAAAAAGTACCCCGTTTTCACAGAAGCAGCTGGTAGGAGAGCACGGGAGGCATATTACCAAGCACAGTTGTAAGTTTCTGTCTCCAGAAGTCTTCCTTCTGGATATAATTTTGGGGAAGAAAAATCAGTTTGAGCTGGAATCTCAGAAATAGTCAAAAGACAAGAATTACTGGCCTGTATCCTGAGTCCAATTATTTTTATTGCTCTTCTGAAGTCAGAATTTTGCTCCTTCTGTGTAGCTTCAGCTTGTGGTTGTGTTATGTAGGCACTTAGTTAAAATTTGTTTTATTTTTACTTAAGCATATTCAAAATTACAAAAGTATGTGCAAAACAGAGAAGGATGCTATTCAGCAGGATCGTAAAATCAGCATTAACCAGCCACCCGGGTCCGGGTCCAAACCATTGGAATGCTTCAGGGGATGTGGTATCAGATACTGGACTAACGACTCGCCATACTTGCCAGGCAGGACAAAAATAGAAGAAGCACAGCAGCAATCAGAGCTGAAAAGGGGTCAGTTGATGGAGCTGAAAAACAACTGGTTATCAATACCTTGGGCCGATGAGTGTGGCAACAGTAGTGGATGTGCCACCGACAGATGCTTGGCACAGAAATTCTCACCGCGCTTTGGTTAGATGTCGACGCGTATCACAGGGCTCTCCTCCACCATCCTGTCTGACCCTCTAGAAGACAGGGACTGGAAGTAGGCATTTGTTCTTGAGTGACATATGGGGGCTTGGCTGTGTCACTCATTTCATCGAGAGCTCTGTGTGTGTGAATGACGTAGCCTTGCCAGCATTCAGCGAGAAAACTCCTGACCCTAATGCCCACGAGTCAGTGCGTCTTTGAGGTCAGTCAGCACAGGTCACAGTGAGACTGCTGAGCAAAGCCAGCCCTTGAAGCACGGCTGTTCCCAGCACAAGCCCTGGACAGAGGCTGGCTGAAGGAGGTGGGGGAGCAGGCTTGCTTATTGCCAGCATCCAGCCCCAGTCGTTGTGGGTGCACGCTTGGTACGTGCAGCCGTTTTTCTCTGAATTGCTGATTGTGTAAGAAAGTATATGATACAGCTCAGCGAGGGTGTCTGCATCGAAAACATCATGTGGTCTGCGAGGCTGAGCATGACTGGGGCTATCTTTGCCAGCTCACAAACACTCTGCTGGGTTACTTAAAATTTGGTCTGGGTGAAAGAGCTCTCAATCAGAAAGCGTCAACAGGAGAAAAATAATGGCAGAGTGATTTTGAGAACTTCCTGTCTCCGGGAGCATTACTGCTGTAAACAGTGACCATGCCAAGTGCTGAACCACTGCCCTCATTCCAATAACAATAAATCTATTTTTTGGTTGTGCAGAGCTGTGCTTGTATATTTTTTAAAACTCAGGGTAGGGATGAGGCAGACGCTATCCTCCGAGCATTTTCTTGTTTTCTGCAGTGATAAAAGGAGTGAGGCTGACCAGGATACTGCGTCAGGAAGACAAAGGACCTCTCTAGATGAAGAGGTTACATAGTTTCAAGTGATCTGCTTGCCCTTGAGCTCTTTCTTTTTACTTTTTTCTTTCTTTCTGATAAATTTTTTCGCTTTGTATTTTAGCGTGCCCCCCTTCAGCGGCTCTTCTGGTCAAATAACATTTATTTTCCTGTGTAGGTAGATAGGTACGTATGCACGTATATTACAACTCAAGTAACAACTGCTGTTTTGTACTCAGAATGAAGTCATTCTGATATTAATTAGGGTCTTGGCTTTAGGGCTGGCTAGTGAACTTCAGATGACTGTCCTGGGGCAAGCACTTCTTGTCAGCTCACTCAGCCTTAGCAAAAGTGAGGATGCTGCAAATCAGTGGCTTACAATTGCTGTCAGCAAAGCCTTCCTTTTCCAGCATAGTCATGTGCATAAACCCTCAGCAGTTTGAATCAGTCTCTGTTCCCTTCCAAAAATCCTTTAGCAACAGCAAAAAAAAAAAAAAAAAACCACCCTATTTTTTCTTTTATCTTGATACTGGCTGACTCTCTACTCTTTTGCTCCCAGCCTGATTCACCCAGTTCCCCCATCATACTATTTCAACACGGCTTTCTCAGCCTTCAAAGTTTCATTCCCTTCATTTACATCCTGCATCCATCTCCACCCCATATTCCCCATCCCCTGTTGCTCCCTGTCCCCTTTGAGGCATTCAACAAGAGTCCCTCACTGATGCTGGGGAGGCCAGGCCAAATCCAGCTCCGCAAACCCTTAGGTGCTTCTGTGTGTACCGTGGTGGTGCCTGCAGGCAGCAAACAAGCTGGGTCTCATGCTTGTACAGCCAGAGCCAGGTTTGGCCTGTGGTGTGGTGCTTGGATGGATTTTTGATTCCCTCCATTGCCCTCCTACAGGGAACTGCACACCCATGCCATGCAGGCTTTGCTGGAAGAGAGAGCCGAAAGGTGAGGCAAGGAGAGAAGCAATGTCTTGAAGGCTTGATGCCATTAGAGCTCTTTAGCAGGGTGGTGCTTGGAGCGCAGCATACGCACAACATCAGTTCCCTGAAGTTTAGGGAGGAACTGAAGGAAATGCTTTGGCAAGGCCGCAGAGTTTCCACAGGCCAGACTTTATGCACCGCAGTTCTGACAAAGCTGTGCCCATATCTGAGGTCTGAGAGGCTGTTCTGCTCTTGGAAGTTGTCCCTGCTAGAGCTTGGCAGGTCCCAGTTTCATAATGGCAGCGTTATCTCCCCATCGCTGACTGCACGGATATCCATCAAGTGACCCCAGACTTCTGCTGAGCTCTTAAATCAATGCGCATTGCATTAGCGTAATGACAGCACGGAGGAGTCCTTCCTCTAAGAAAATGAGCGCAGAGTAAACAGTCCCCACTCACACTCCCACGCTCAGGCTGCTGCTGGAGAGGTGACCTGTCAGGTTGGCTTTCCTGCTTTAGGCTGCTGCAGGCCCAAGTCGCCTTTGCTGAAGTGGCAGTGATGATCGCAAAGGGTTCCTCACCTGCCGCATTCAGAGCAGCACGTTGCTCTTCCTTGTGAACCCACGCCTTCACTGCTCACCGTGCCTGCAGCCTCACCATCGTCCTTCTTGTTGTGCAGGGCAAGGAGTGTGCTCAGCCCCAGCCCCAGCAGCATACTGAAGCACTGAGGTATGGCAATATCTGTCCAGGGTGGAGGCCAGGCCAGCTGCTGGAAAAAGGCAGGGGAGCTCCCACAGACCCTAGATCTCAAGGGCTTTCTCTAGGCTCATGGGACCATGCACCGTAAGGTGAAGGTGCCTCAGAATGGGATCTGCCACAAACCACAACAGCCATTACACCATTGGTCTCACAACTGGCTGTGCTGAGCTGTTCTTCCCCAGGGCTGAGCTTGTGGCCGCGGAACAGCAGGGCCGTGCAGCAGAGGAAGCTGTCTCAGCCAGAAGGTGCCTGGACAAGGATGCCGATGGGTGTGATTTGGGGCTGAAGCATTTAAATCAAACTGGAATCCCACTTCAGGCAGCTAAATCTTCTTGTGAATCTGGGCCTTCACCTTTTCATGTCTGTCTCATCCCCTGTAAAGTGTAGGTGATAATTTCTGCCTCAGAAAGCTTATTAATAGCTTGAAATTATAGCTAAGTTAAGGACTATTATTAGGCTTAAGGATCCCAAGGCATTTTCAGTGAGAAGGTGGTTGGTAGCTTAGCATTTAAGACGTCTCATTTTGAACTGTCTTTTCCATTTTGAGCTCCCATCACTATTTTTCCCTGATCTGGTGAGCAGTGACACAGCACTCTGCTGAACGATGGTGGTTTTGTTCCACTTGAGCTGGATGTGCTTCTGAAGGCTATCATTTCTGAATGTATGTTTATGTACACATACCTTAGGCTCCAAGCATAGGGAAGCACCATGTTTAAAACTAAAACGATACCACAGTGAAAAAAAGAAAACTCCTTGATATGTGGTAAGCCACAGCTTAAAAGCAGAAGTTCAGTTTTTGTTGTGGCTAGTTCAAATGGGGTGTTAGAAATTTATGTTAGAGTCATCCTAGAAAAAAAAAAAAAAAAGCTCTTATTAATTCTTATTGACACTTTAACTCCACCCTCTCAAAATCTGTGTTCAAACATTAGCAGCACAGGTAATTGTGTATTTGTGTAAATTGTGTGTATACATTTCAAGTCTTAAAACTGTAGCAAGAAGCACTATATTTTAAAACTTGGGCTGTAATCTCTCTGAGCTACAGCTCTGCTGCAGAGGCCAAGCACCCCATAGCATCTCATTCTTCCTGTGGTGTAATTATTGTCTCCACCCAAGTTCATAAGAATTTTATAGTGGTTACTGCAGCAACTCCACTTATAGTTAGAGGCTGCTTGGCTTTTCCATTAAAAGGTCTTCTCTCTACTTCCCCCTCGAACCAATCCTTTAATGCTTTAATCCATTTTGCAAACTTGATCTGCAGGCTTTCAGTCTAAGAAGGCATCCCACCCTCAAGATTCGGTTAAAATAGGTCACTCAGGTCATCTTTCAGAACAGGATGGAAAAATATTTTTTGTCTTATTGACAGACGTGGTTGCTGTTCTGGTGCCCACACTCACACACACACACATGCGCACACTACCTCGGTCTCGGAGCCTGAAAGCTGGAACATACATAGGATAAACCTGATGTTTACGCCAGCCAGATTCCTGCCATAATTTGAAATAGTCACTTTTCAGAAATTAGACAACGTCACAATGTAGGGGAATTCCTGGTGGTTTTGTGTTTGTGGATTGCTGATGTTGCTATATAAAAGTGACTAATGTTGAAGATGCTACTGGGCTGACCAGTGTAAGACAGTGAAGACACCCTGCCTTCAGAGACTTCCTTCCTACAACCTAGGTCCCAAATCACATGCCTGTATGTTTCCTCTCTTCCGATAGTTTGCTGATGTCTCAGAGATGCCCTCCAGATAGGAGCATATCTTCTGTGGTTCCTTTCCTGATAAACGACCATGACCATTTGGTATCTACACCTGGTACCTCCTGCTACTGAGTCACCATAACTTTATCTCTAAACAGTTGAAGTTGTGCTTTTTGTGGTTATCTGCTGAACCACACTCCCGGGAATTGTGTGGTGAAAAAATAGCATGCAGGTAATAGAAGTAGTAACTCAAGGGAAGGAACTTGAAGGGATCAAAATTGAGACTGATAACTTGTCTTCAACACCATGAACATCAATCCCTGAGCAGAGCAGGGCCACCTTGCAGGCTCACAGTGCAGCAGCAGTGGTAGTGGTGGCTGCACTTTTGCACACTTTGACAGGCTGTTGAGGATGGGATTAGCATGGAGGCCCCTGCAAGGCTGCAGGAGGCAGTGCCAATATCACGATGACAGCATATGAAACTGAGAAGTGAAACCCATCATCGTTGCAGAAGTGAAACTAGCTGCACACAAACTCATCAAATTAAGATGTAAACAACTGGCCAAAAAAAAAAAAAGAGAGGAAAAAATGAAACCATTTTAGTGAGCTGAATCCCCTCTTGTGGGTTTTGAGAGGGTGAACAAACCCATTTGTGCAATGGAGAATCACTCTTCTGGGGACTGTCAGGGGCAGTCTGCACAAGAGTGTCAGGGACTGTCCTTATCACCCAGATAATGGTTTTAAGGTAAACGTGGATGTTATGGCACCTGCTGAGATTGTCAGTGCCTCTACTGATGTTGCTCAGATTTCAGTTAGGTAATTTTGGTTGCTTAACACTGTCCCTGCGTTGCCTTAGGTTAAATGCCATGTGTACGCTTCACCAAAATAATGCCTTGAAATGATTTCACCCCAGATAAAACCTCCCTCCAGCCTTCCAGCACAGGGATTCTGTGGTGAAAGAGGCCTTGGAGAGCGGCGAGGAGGAGCAGAGGAGGCACACATCCTTCCTCAGTGCTGGACCATGCTGCAGAAAGTAAGAGGGAAGCAGACGGGAAGGAGCCCTGTGGCGATGCCCTGCTCAGCTCAGCAGAGCTGCTTACAGCTTTGTCAGTACCTGTTGCGCAGCAAATGACGTTCAGCACAGGGACCAAGCATGTAGCAGGGCCCTTTGGGCCATTTGCATGGAGGCTTGGTCCCACGTAAATCCAGAACAAAGCACCTATTGATGTACCGAGATCAAGTTTTCATTCTGTGCGAGTAAATGCTGTGTAAACACAGATAGGAGAACTTCCTGGAGTGAGGCACTTGACAGCAATGCTCAAAAGTGCACCTTCATGCTGACCCAATCTGGTTTAGCAGGTGAATTTCCCATGTCTCATACTTGCTTCAAACGCACACAGGACAACACTACAAGTACGCAAAGGGATCGGTTGTCCATGCAGCTGATTTGCATGCACTGTCCCTGTGTTGCTTTGGGCTGTGACCCTGGTTTGCTGCCATTTCCCCATGTGCTTACTGATCCGTTTGGTCCGTTGTTCTGAGGTGGTCAGAGTTTGCAAACCTAGCGTGGCAGTGCATGAGATTCATAACAGGTTTTTCTTATATTTAAATTCAGTGGCATTTGCGGTACTGCTGGTAAACAAATGCTGCTCTTTTTTTTTGATGCCACTTACTTCAGCTGCAGTGCTTTTCTGATAGAATAGCCACTGGACCAAGCTTAACAGGCAAAGCAGTGCTCTTACTTTGTGAAACTGCCACTGGCAACAGAACAGTTATCGTATAGGGACAGAATCTGGAGTTGTGCAGGTTTTTTGCAGCTGGACATACAGTTGGGAGAACTACAAAAATATTACGCTTGTATCATGAGCAACAGTTAACTAATGCAGGGTCAAATTATGTTGGCCCTTTTTACCCTATCAATTACATTTGAATTCTTCAGCTAATAAGTTATAAAGTGCCTTAAGTGAGAAAAATGGCAAAATTTGGCCCCGGTATACAGCAGTCAACTGTTGAGAGTGAATATACGTGTGTTTGCTTTGCTTCCTGCCCAGGGATGCTGTCTGATATGTTATTAAAGCACAGCAGATATCTTTACTTTGGCAGACACCCAGGAAGATGTTGTTAGAAATTGTAAAGATGTGTACAATGGATAGTTTAGTGTGTTTTAATACAAGTGAGTACATAAACACCAAAAAGTTGAATGAAAAGAATAGTATTGTAATCTTTTCTACAAAGATCTGGAAGTCTCTCACTAATACAATAGAAACGTCGGTAATATAATTTGCATTGCATTTTTTTATTACATATTTTCCCATCCATGCCATTTGTCCTTATCAGCACAAGCGTGCTTGGCTTCTTTCCCTTGTTCTTTGTTTTATCTAATATTTTACCATAATGACTTATGTATATATCATTGATATCATAATATATATCATAGTCATAAAATCACAGAATGGCCTGGGTTGAAAAGGACCACAATGATCATCCAGTTTCAAACCCCTGCTGTGTGCAGGGTCACCAACCATCAGACCAGGCTGCCCAGAGCCACATCCAGCCTGGCCTTGGATGCCTCCAGGGATGGGGCATCCACAGCCTCCTTGGGCAACCTGTTCCAGTGTGTCACCACCCTCCGTGTGAAAAACTTCCTCCTAATATCTAACCTAAACCTCCCCTATCTCAGTTTAAAAACCATCTGCCCTTGTTATATATGTATATACAAAAGCTTTAATGGCACACCTATGATTGGCAGTAAAAAATTCCCAAAGCAAAATGCATTAAGTGTGATCACAGCATCTGTTGGCTCCCTTCCACATGCACAAACCTCTGAAGCTTTAACTCCGTTTTCATTCTGTCCTCATTTGGTTGATCCTTCTTCAGTGGAATAAATCTTTTTGTGTAGTTATGAGATGGATTAAAGTGAAGGGGTATATTTGAGGGGTGGATTATCTTCCCGGAACTGTCTGTTCCCACTCCCTTGCATCTGCCCATGCAGCCATTGATATTAAGCATGCCTTCTCCCCGCCCCCCACCCTCCCTGGCCCTGCAGTTGCGTTTGGCCGTGACTCTGCTTAGAGTTGATTAAAACAGCACACAGGAGCTTCATGTGACCATGTTGTCACTTAGGATTCATTTTTTCCCCCTCATTTCCTCTTGGACATTCCCAGGGGCTGTAGTTTACAAGCCTATTGCTCCCTCTAGAGCCCATCAGTCCAGTGCAGGACTGTTCTGGGGGACATAAATCCCTCTCCCTGCCAGGTGTGAGCTCATGGTTCTCTTTGCTTCCAGACTCAGACAGATGTGATGCAGCTGAATGCAAAGTTCATGTTGCTGTGTTGCAATGCAGCATGGGCACAGCAACTTCAGATGCCTGGGAACTGGAGGTTGATCTTTGCCTTTTGCTGGTTTGAGGAGCAGTATTGCTGAGCAGGTGTTGGTTGGCATTGTACTCTGCACTTGCTCTTAAGTTCTTACAGCTTTGCACAGCATCAAGGGATCTTGTAAGCAATCCTGTGAAGTAAGAAGCTGGGGGCAACTGATTTAATCTGACTTCAGTTGTGATTCTTGAAGGCATAGTTGATAGTCCAGTCCCTAACCAGCGCTTTGGCAATCTCTGGTCTCTCTTTCAAAAGTGAGTGTTGTATCTTAGCCAAATCTGCTACTGTTTCCATTATTTTTTCTGAATGAGTACTGACTTTAATGCTCCTGCAAAATAAACATTACCAGGCAACTTTTCCCATCCTAAGACCCCTAAGTGGGAAGGCTCGATGGAAGCAGTGAGTCTTGTGCTCTTTCCTTATGCATGTGAGGGGATGTGTGATGTCTGTCAGGAGGATTTTCAATGGCAGATCTCTGTCCCACGTCAGGAGAATTTAATCTTTGGGCTCAACAGGTGTTCTGTGGCTAATAATAGGTGCTGCCAGGGGAATTGTGGAGAGCAGCAGTCTCTGAAAGGACTCTTGCACCCAGCAAGGCACAGCTTGGTGTGAACATTGCCTTTTAAGCATTCCACCATCAGCAGAGACTCCCAGAATGATGGTGTAGGGTTTGGCTTAAACATATGAGGCATACATCATGGACCTGAGCTAAGCTGTGTGTGATTTTCTGTAGTTTTATGGGACCAGAGGATCTCAGGTTTTGGTGTTAGTCAGTGAAGGGCTACATGCTAGCTCGCTGTCGCTGCTGGACCATAACCAAATTGTCATTGCGACTATTTGAAGCATCTGAGCCAGACCAGCATTTCAGCTTAGATCTTCACTCGGGCTGTCTGACAGCCTTGGAAGCACCTGCTCCTTTATAGTTTATAGATGTACTGTCATCCCAAAGCAGGTACATCCATAAAACATGCATTTCACTAACAATACCTACAGTCTAAACCTACCTTTGTC
Organism: Centrocercus urophasianus; assembly: GCF_019232065.1. NCBI lineage: Eukaryota > Metazoa > Chordata > Aves > Galliformes > Phasianidae > Centrocercus > Centrocercus urophasianus. Next base: position 29,702,917 of record NW_024884364.1, on the reverse strand, counting down.
AACCAGGCATACAAATGAATAATATAGAAGCTATGACTAAAAATGATAAAACCACTTAATAAAACTAAGTGTAAATGAAACAGAACCACCAGAGAAAAACACAGGCAGAATTATTGGTAAGCAGCAATGAGTGACACATAGGTTTATGGTTATATAGTCCTGTGGTTAACCAGTATGTGGTTAATGAATACTCTTCTGTCAACAAGAAGTAAGCTAAGCATCTTCCTGCTTTTGCCAGCTTGTATCACAACCTTAAACTGGTTCTGAGGTCTCATCTGCTCTGTAGAAGATCCTGAAATTAACTTCACTCCCCTCTTGTTATTCATTCTGGTCTCACAGACTGGTGATGTGGCCTCATTTTCCTGAAGTTAGTTATCTTAATATCTTCTTTTTCTGCATTTTTTTCTATCTGGAAGCACCATGAGGGCCTTCAAAAAAAAAAATCAGTGAACTACATATTCTAGCAAAACAGTAGCAGCACGTTACCAACTGCATCAGCAGTTGTCAAAAAATAAAACTGGGATCAAGATGAAAACGCTACAGATTAGTAAAGGCAATAACATATATTTTGAAAGTCTTTTACAGCCTTGGTGATCTAGGTGTTGTATATAATAATACAGGGAATTTTTTTTTTTTTTTTGCTAGAAGAAAGATCTACAGGCACCTCTCTGATATATGAGTGTAATTAGAGTTTTTTTCAGAAGAAAGCTTACTGAACTTTACTCCGGTTGCCTTACAGAAAAATCTGGTCTACAAATAAATGTAAAAATGTCAACAAAGCTTTATCTTGTAATTTAGCATCTAGAAATAGCCAGGAGCATGGTGATCCTTGGTCTTGGTAGATGTAGAACCCAAGAGTTGAGGGCTAAGGGCCCTCAAACAGGGATTTAAAATTACTTTTGCTGCTGTTGTAGTTCTTTTGATTGAGGGAGTGCTTTCTAGTGAGGATGTGAAGGTGGGAAGATAGTGGCCTGCAGTCTGGGAGGGTTGTGTTTCAGCTTCTGTTTTCTCAGGGCTGTGATTCAGGATTATTGTCGGATTCAGTTGCAGCAGCCAAAGTGGTTAGCATCGCTGGCCACAGGCTTCCTGTTAGATCTTGGCCAAGACACTTTATCTCCCCACAGTTCCTCGTCTGTGAAGTGGGGAGAATACCTCTCTAATTCACCGGGCTGTGATGAGGACGGTTTCCAGTAACAGTTATACGTGTGTGTGCCCGCTGTAATGTTGATGCAGACCATTAGCACCAAAGTAGGAACTGCATTAAGAGAAGTATTGAATTGCAAGTAAATGTGCATAGGGAAAGGGGTTGAATATGTTGCTGCTGGAGGCAGGCATTTGTACTTGTATTTACATTTATACAGATAAACCAGGCAAATTGTAAAAATGGGAGGTCTTATAAGGGAAGAGGCTCAGCCTTCAGGGGGGGCTGGAGCCAAGCAGTGAAATGAAACAGGCAGAGCTGTATGTACCCGGAGGAAAAGAACCTCAATTTTCTTGCAACAGTTCCTTGTAATCTAACTTAGGGTGATGGCCCTTATTGTCTCTGACTGATAATGAAGATACCAGTATCTGAGACCTCCATAATGCTGAGATAAGAATGCCAAACCTGCCAACAGCCAATTTTTTTATCGCTGTCCAGGCCAAAGCCATGATAAATACAAACACGAGATCTTATCAAAGATAAAGAAAATTACTTTTGTTACTGAAAAAATGCCCGAAGTAGTACTGGAATTGTCCAAAAACAGGTCCAGAGGTAGCAGGATTTGAATGCCTCATGGTCACAGGGGGATACAAAATCATCCCACCTCCCCAGCAGCTGTCCAGATGGACTCTTTTCAGAACTCATAGCTGTGGCATGCGCACAACAGTTTTGAAAAGGCTTTCACAGTTTTCTTATTGAATAATAGAGAAACTGAGCGTAATGCTCTGCTATGTCTTCATAAGATGTTTTAATTCTCTGTGGACAGGCTGTAGGGATTTTTTAATTTTTTCCATTCCCTTGTTTCTTGGCATTGCAGGAGCAGATTATTTTTAAAGGATTCTGGTTCATAATATGGAATTGATCTAATACTAGCTTCAACCACAAAGCATGGAATCTTATGGCCTGCCTCAGGGACCTGAGTACCCAGTTCTCTTTAATTTTACAAGCATTTTTGATCAAATTCCCGTGGCAGTTTTGGAAGAATCAACCACAATTTCTAAGCCTCTCTGAACTAACCGCCTTTAAAAAGTTCAGATAATGCACCAGTAGTCTAGTAGATCAGATAAACTGTAACTGTTAAGGGTAACCTCCTTATTTTGCAAACAAAGTGTAGAACATTTACATATAAATTGATTTTTTTTTCCAAATGCTTTGAGCAGTTGCCACAAAGGGAATGCATCCAGCAGCAGACAGTAGTGAGCCCATGCTGCTTCATATCTGTCTGCAGATACGGACAGCTAGTGGTTAGTGTCATTTGGTGTGTCCTGATTCTGTCTGAAAGGACAACCTGTTCTCAATACATATGTTCAGTAACCTTCTCTCCTTTTGCAGGGAAAAGCTTCACACTGACTATCACAGTCTTCACAAACCCTCCACAAGTAGCCACGTACCACAGAGCCATCAAGATAACAGTGGATGGACCACGCGAACCCAGAAGTAAGTGGACTAAAAAGAACATTTGCAGAAGGTCATGTTGATTATTTAGCTCAGGCATTCCATCACCAGCTGTATGCAGTGCAACAGCACCCAGTGCATGTGGATCAGTGGGTGTGCCTCAAGCCAAGGCTGTCCTATGAGTGGTTTTAATTATGCCTTCCTGAAGGTTTATTTTTCATGGGTGTCCATTTGATCTAGAATATGAATTACTTTGCATTTATAAAGTATCTACCTAAGGATGGTTTGGATTGTACCCAAAAGCTGACAAAAGGCATGTTGGTAAAAAGTGGGCAGCATATACCTTATGCACATTTCTTGCTAGTCTCATCTTTCAGATGTTCAGAGGGTTTTAAAGTATTGGAAACCAATACGTCATTGATCTAAGTCTTCAAACTCAGCCACCCTGAAGAAATAAATAAATGTCTGAGAGGCAACACCTGGTTTCTCCCTTGTAGAGTTCACTGTGCTTCATTCCACTGTACAACTTGGGAAAGCAGTAATTGCTGAGAGAGATGCTTCCAACAAGCAGATGCAATTACCCCAGTGGGACATCCCTTCTCACAGACAGGCAATGTTTCCTTTTTTTTTTTCTTTTTTTTCTTTTTTAAGAATGAAGCTTAAGGAGAAGACGAATGATTTGATATCCCAGGGGAATATCCACACTGCTCACGCATGCGGTTGTTTTCGTTAGGTCAGAGGGGGAAGGTTGCTTTGTTTTGGGGGAAGTGAGGGTTGCACAGGTAGGCAGATGTAGGTGCTTCTCTGGCATATGCTCTGCCTGTTACCACAGGCAATCTTTAACCTCAGAATGTGGAATTTTCATATTTCTATCAAAATGCCCTGATGTTAGTTGAGGTTTGTGGTTAGTTTTTCACTCCTTCTGCACACTTGGCAGAAGTTCTGGCTGTTGCTTAAGTGGAGTCGTCCTGGGAGAAGAAAGCAGTAAGATTCAAACACCCACTAGGGAATGAGACATGCAGCTCGGGGCTACTTTAACTGAGTGGTGCAAAAGAAGAGTTTGAAACCTGAGTTTAAATAACTTAGCAAACTGCTGACTTTCATATGCATTTTTTTAATGGAGCCTTCATTTGCCTGAGTTGTGTCATGATGCTGCATGCATTGAATGGAAAAAATCTGACCTACGTATATTTTTTAAATGCTGCCAGGATAATGCTTCTTCTTTAGTGGTATTTGTGTTGGTTTTGGTTTTTTTTTCTTTAAACTTAAAGAATTGTCCCTGAAAAATATCCCTCATGAACCAGGCACTGGGTTCACAGCTGTGCACATAAAATAGATATTTGTATATGCAAGCTCCAGGTTTGCATGTGTAATTACCTGGACGTGTTCACAGTTTGCATACAACAAATAAGCTTTGTTTTTTTAAATACGAGTCTGCTAGAATAGTAAGACACAAAATCATCCTGCAGGCATACCCTACTGTTTTAAATCAATTCTTCAGTTGGTATAGTAGTTAATATTTAATAAGATTCTACATTTTAAAAAGGAAGTAGAAATATAATATATACTGAAGCAATACTCGTATCTCCTCAACTCAAATGTATGTAAAAGCTTCCTTGTAAATGATTTCATTTTGTCATAGGCAACCCAGAAGTACAAAGGAGTTCCGTACTCAAGGAGGCTTTACATGTGCCATGAGCAGAGGTCAGCTCCTTGGCAGGAGTGCACAGCTCCTTTTATTGCTAAGTCACTCATAATGCAATGTGGACGGAATTCTGCTCCTTTTCACTTCTAAGTGGGCTGCAAGGTCCTGTAGCCTGACTCCACACCAGCTTAGGAACTGTGGCAGCTGTTGCAATCACAGAATCACAGAATGGTTTGGGTTGGAAGGGAGCTCAAAGCCCACCCACCCCAACTCAGGCTGCCCAGGGCCCCATCCAGCCTGGCCTTGAGCACCTCCAGGGATGGGGCACCACAGCTTCTCTGGGCAGCTGTGCCAGCGCCTCACCGTCCTCTGAGGAAAGGATTTCCTTCTAACATCTAACCTAAATTTCCCTTCTTTTAGTTTAAAGCCATTCCCTCTTGCCCTATCACTGTCAGGCCATTTAAAAAGTTGCTCCCCCTCCTACTTATAAGCTCCCTTCAAGTACTGGAAGGACACGGGGAGGTCTGCCCGAAACCTTCTCTTTTCCAAGCTCAATATGGTCTCTGCTGTCTTTATTTATGTTTGACTGAAATAGTAATGTGGCTTAAAAGGATAAAGTGCTACAAAGGAGGGAAAAAGTGGTACCCAGACCTTTCTCCCTTCCTTGTTCCTCACATGTTTGGAACAACCCTGACCACAGCTCAGTTTTCCCAACTGTCACCCATTCACCAGTTTTTAGTAATTAAACTCAGAATTAATTCTCTCCAAATAGCCATTATGTCTCTGAGAGAGACCTGCTGTTTAGGGCTATACGTGTTTTTTTTATCCAGTGGGTGTATCCTGTTCTGCACTGCTTTGATTAGATCAAGGTACGTCTGTAGCATGTTCCAAAATAGATAGCACGGCTGTTATCTGCACAGGATTTGAGGTTGAACGTATCAGTAGATGCATGCCATGTATTGAATGGATTTAAAATGATATCAGCCTTCTTGCATGCAGGCTAGAATCAAAATAAAACTGGGATAGAAACAGTTCATCACTGATCAATATTTGGGAACTTCCATGCCTACAAGGGGGAATGATTTTATACTGAGATAGGGGAGGTTTAGGTTAGATATTAGGAGGAAGTTTTTCACACAGAGGGTGGTGAGGCACTGGAACAGGTTGCCCAAGGAGGCTGTGGATGCCCCATCCCTGGAGGCATTCAAGGCCAGGCTGGATGTGGCTCTGGGCAGCCTGGCCTGGTGGTTGGTGACCCTGCACACAGCAGGGGGTTGAAACAGATGATCATTGTGGTCCTTTTCAACCCAGGCCATTCTGTGATTCTGTGATTCTATGATACAGATCCATGACTCAGTCTCTCACCTGAGCTGCAGGAATTCCAGAAATACTGACTTGTGTTTTCTAACATACCCTGATTCAGAAGAAATGTGGGAAAGAGAACAGTAGGAACAAAATTAGATACTGCTGTCTTGCAGACCTCGGGAAAAACCATGCTTACTTCCACAGCCAACTGTAGTAATAAACACTGATTCATTTACTTTATGTTTGTAGTGGTTGCAGATAGGCTGGATTCTAATGAGCATGGCCTATAAAAAATACTGGGAGGTAAGATGCCATTTTTGAGCTAAGGGTTAAAGCTTTGTAACAGAACAATTTTCAGTGAAATTAATAGGTTGTAGAAAAAAAAAAATAATTAAAAAAGAACGCCAAACCTTTAGACAGATTAACTTCAGAAATAATAGAAACACGTTCTTTTGTCATTAGAGAATGACAGAATAAGAACAATTTCTAAGCCAGAATCAAAAGGGTTCTAAAATCTTTTTTTTTTAATGATAAAGGACAGCTTATTAAGCTATGCATGTTTGGGAGAAACTTCAGAAAGTAATGCAAAGCAGCATTTGAAGCCATTCTTGGCAAGTAGAAAAATGCTCAGACCAAGGGCTCTGAAGGCAAGCATACAAAGCATAGACTTTTTGGCTCACTCTGATGTGTGGAGATGTCACAATAGGCAACTATAGCACAATGTGTATCTTTGTACATGCACACCACCCCTCTCTGAAGCAAGTCCTGTCTTTGGTTTTCAGACTGTGGATTCTTGCATGTCATGCCATACATTTGGTCACAATGTACAGTCTACGGGCAGCTCTTTGCCCATCAGCCTATTTGCATATATAACTATAATATTTGTATTTACAACTGTGGTAATTACTTGTGTGAGTTGCTTATAGCATTGCCTTTTTTTTTTTTGCCACTGAATTTCTGACTGTGCCTATCCAGATGATTCTTCTCATCAAATTTTCAGGGTTTGTAGAGAGAGCCAAGGTGCTTAAGAATCTGGCTCTTCCTCTGCTGTCTTTGTTATGTATTTTGAAAAATCTCTTTTAAACTTAGTATTTTCATTCTCCAGCTTTTCAGAAACGCTTATTTTCTTTCTTTCTTTCTTTCTTTTATAAAAAGAAATAATACTGCACCGTCAGAGAGAAGGGCAAGATGACCTAACCCATCATTTTCTTCTCCAACTTCTATGATTCTATGATTCATAAAGCAATTTATGTTTTTATGAGCTAAGTCCATGGGGAAAATCATTAGCAGTAACCAGATCAAGAGTAGTGCTCCTGATGAAAATACTTTTGGTTAGGAAACTTGGTAGAAATAGTATGACTCTAAAATTAAATATTTCCCTTAGGCCATTTGACCTACTGTGTATGTCTGCTCAAAAATTAGGTTTTTCTTCTTTTGACTGCTTCTTTCTGTTTTTCTCATTGAATTGTTTTAACCTACATAGCTCTGAAAAATTCGCTAATGGACCAGGTGCCTGAAGACTGTGCAAAATGAAAGGGCTGCACAGATTTCGCCCCAGCAGCCCTGAGCTGTCCAAGGTTAAGCTGTGCATTAAATGTTATTATCCCATATTGGATATGTGGTTTTCCCAAATACTTTTTTGGCATCCTTGTATCAAAGGGCAGGATACTGTGAAGCAGACAGGGAATAATATTGCTAAGCAGGGTTGGAGAAGGAGCTTTAAAGGCTGCTGGCTGAAGAACTGCCTTTCGAGGGACAGTTGCTGACTGGCAGAGCTAGCCATGGGGATGCACATCTTTGGTCTGCTGCAGCCGAGGGCACCCTCAGACCTTGATCTGGACTGGTCCTGACTAGCTTGTGAAGTTTGAAGTGAAGCTCCTGGCCTGGATCTGCTCAGAAGGAGCATCTTCACCTTCAGCCTCTTCCTGCAAGGAAAAGCCAAGCAGTTTTCCAAACCTTTGTCATCTCAATGATTTGAAATAGTATGAAATGCCTTCATTTTTTGCTTGTTTTCTGCTGCAAGTGCCTCCATCTGCTGAAAACTGAGACTGATGTGTACCAAAGAGTTGTTTAGCATCGTGAGAGAATGAGCCATCACGTCACTGGCATAGACCCACCATATGAAATTTGACTGTGGTTTTTCAGATTCTCCCACTCACCTGGAGATGTACAGTGCTTAAAAGCTTCTTGGCAGAAAATGCGTAGAGGGAAATGTGGCAATTTTAAGTTCATTTCTATATAGCAAAATCCCTGTACTGAAATGCGAGTGTGGCTGGGACTCCTTCCCTTTGCTAACACTGGCTGCATGGCACAGGCTCCATGGCGTACTGCCCTCTGAGGATAGGAACCCAAACTTTCAAATCACTGTTTAAAAATCTTGGCTTAGACACTTGCCCCGGAGAGGTTCCAATCTAAATAAATCTTGTATAGACAAAAGAAAGGGATGGGCTGCAAGAAGAGCCGATGGCTGAGCAGTGCTGATTCTCAGTGCATATTTGCATCCTTGTGTCCCATTGTCTCATTGACACTGCCTGATGAGTGGGTGGACGGATGTTTAAATTACAAGCATGCTCTGAAGACATCATAGTCAGCTTGTGCAATGGCAGTGTACAAGCCTACAGCAGCTGTGTGAACTAACAGCATTTCCAGCCCAAATTCAAGCAATGTGACTATCTCTTAGTGCTGCCGAACATGCCTCAGTTGTAGGGGCATCATTTTTGTCCTGCTCATTATTTCCTTTTTATTTTATATACCAGTATATACCCAGTGTACCTTGAGATTTAATGGTGCAGATGCTTCCTTTCCACCTGGAAAAGGAGGATTGAGATTATTTTCCACAGCATTTATCAGTCTCACTGCTGAAACAGTGGGGAGAGTTGATGTTGGGTTGGTGGGGTGGGGAGTTGGTCATTTTAATTTAATGAAATTGCCACAGTACTTGCAAGACAAAATCTTGTGTTGAGCATAGCTATAGAGACTGCTTTTCTGTGAGTGGTAGCTCATACATATTTGCTTGTCTAGGCTATAAACTGCATTTTTTAAAGATAGACAGAAGTGTTGACAGTGTAGGTTCTTTCCTCACATAAAGTAGAAAAAGAGGAAGTAAGAGTTGTTGTGATGTAGGCTAGGAGCTGCCTGGTACTCTATAAATTATTTCTGCCCCTTGTTAGAGTCACTTAGTCTCACACAGATCTTTTTCTTTCTTTCTTGAATTAGTGTGGTTCAAAATTGAGAAGGGGTTTGTACTTTCCTTTTTCATTTCTTTCACTTTTTTTCATCTTTGTTAATTTAATTTTTGCACTGAATACTCATTATTTTATTGCCTAATTGTAGAACAGTAACAAAGACAGTGGTATGTTTGTTTACCTATATTTGCACAATGGAATTTTCAGGTATATCTACCCTTGGTGTAGTTGTACTAAAGTTACTGGGAAAGTCCTCTGTAACTGTGGCAAAAGAATGAGATGGATGTATATTCACAGGATCACAGAATGGTCTGGGTTGGAAGGGAGCTCAAAGCCCATGCTGACCCAACCCCTGCCATGGGCAAGGCTGTCCCCCAGCAGCTCAGGCTGCCCAGCAACCTGGCCGTGAGTGCCTCCAGGGATGGGGCACCACAGCTTCTCTGGGCAGCCCGTTCCAACTTACAGAAATGCTTTCAAACCAGCCAGTAGTTCTGACATTCTTCTGTCAAGTGCACTTAACTACAGAGAATTTATTGCTGCTGAGATTGATAGACAAGTCTTTTTTGAGGGGGGAAATATTTTGTCTGTAGAAACACAAGAAAGAACTGCATAGATTTCATATGCGTTTGTGTGAGCTTGTATGTGAGAAAAGCACTGACATGCAGTGTGGTAACAAGTAGGTTGGCCAATGGGGATGTGACTGTCTGCTGGTCCCCTCTGAGGCCCTCACTCACTGAATCTTGGTCAGACTGTCCATACCTTGATGCTGCATGGGTCAGTCCAAAGCACGAGGGAGAGCAATGCTTGGGTGAGTCTATGTCCACTTCTACACTGTAGGAGAAAGAGTTGTCTGTTGTACTACAGCACACTATGCTTGTTAATGACTGAAACATACCCTAAGGAGCAAGAAGAGTGAAAACATGGCCCATGCCTTCTTTAATTGTGGAGCAGATAAGGAACAGACAGTGAAAATGGGAGGAGACATGAGAAAGAATTTAACTGGCCACAGTAGTAAAGTCTAGTAGTAGAGTTCATACATTTCTCTCTCTCTCTTTTTTTTTTTTTTAATGGCTTTAGCCCTTTGTTCTTTCCTGGCAGAGTGATGTTGTTGGAGCCTATTAAGCACTAAGCACACCAGGCTGCCTTCTCCGGGCTGACCAGTCAGGAAGAGTCAGGCTGTGTCATAACCCCAGCACATAAAGCCACACAAAACTTTCAGTGACCATGTTGATTTAATTATTAAGGATTCTGTTTGTCTGAGTCTCTCTGCCTCTCCTACCTGTGCCCCGCATTATGGGCTGTTCTTCATTACCTGCTCTACCTATCTTCGCAATCTAGCCGCAAACAGTTTTGGTTGACCACACCACTTCCCTCTTGAAAGTTAATACTGTTTGACTCATTCTGCACTGCTAACACCAAGCCAAAGAAAACAAGCCAAAGAATAACCTGCTTGTATGCAGTTTGGAAACTTCTCAGAGGCCCTGCTTTCAAAATGCTATACAGTAGCTTACTATATCTCTCTGCAGCTGCAAAGAAAATGAGGAAAGCAAAAAATGGTTCAAGAACCTAAAATAAAGACACAGCAGAACCACATGAAATTTATGAGCTTTCAGTGAACTGCAGTCCTGTCTAGGCACAGTGGCACGTTAGTACAGAGGAGGGACTACTTAGTAACCTACAGATAAAAAGATTCAACCTCATTTCTTTGCAAAAGCAGGTATTAGCAGCTACTCTGTGAAGACACCACCCACTGGCGTTATGGAAAGTAAAGGTCTTTAGTTCAAGAGAAGCACATAACCTGGCTACCTGAAAAGTTTGTGGGTTTTTTTGACAGGAACAAAGTTTGTCAAAAGTCTACAACATCTGCCCAGTCAATGCCCTACAAGGGTAAATTTTCTTTTGTGTTGCCAAATCACCCTGGTTTATGTGAACAGCCATGGGACATGACTTTCAAATTCTAGGACCTTCATTCATCCCTGTAAGAGGCTGAATTGGGGAAATTTTCTATGGTCCACATACATTTCAGTCAGCTGATGAAACAAGTTTCTGTCCTTCAGTACTACTGTGTTGGTGCAACTCACTGTTCCATATGTTTGACCTCTCAAAGGCATGCAGTAAAAGCCAGTGCATCCCCACTTAGCACAACCTTGGCTCAGAGGGCAGGGTTTCAGCTTCATCCCAACTAAACCTGTGCGTTTAATTAGGAGCCTCATCGCCTTCATTCAGCGGAGTTGCAACCATCTTCAAAGGAATTCTCAAATGGTGGCTTAGTCTTTGCAGTCTGAGACTTGCATTTCTGCAGCTTATTCCTTGGACAGAGGTCTATTTTTGTGCCAGTGTTTTTCTTGGTTGCTGGCGTACTTGTTGGTTGGCTGCTTGTTCCTATTTCTGCATCTCCTCTCTCATCCCTATCTTCAACTATTATGTTTCAGCCCATGTCTAGAGGGTATTCTTATGGCAGTTTGTACATGTGGGAAGATGCAAACTATAAAGAAACAAAAGAGGATTTTGGCAATGTGCTGCTTAAGTTGAGAGTCATTAAAGCTTTGTCGAGGAGTCAGGATTCTTGGAGTATATACATCAACATGGGGGAAAGGGAAAAGAAGGTAAAGGGTATAATTTGCAGACTAATTTAACTTCATGAACAATTTCTTCCCTCAAAACTCTCAACTCTCAGTTCCCTTACTTTTACTTCACTGAGGTTCTTCCAGAGAAGAAACCACAGAATAATTGCCCTTTGACAACAAAAATAGAGGACACTTACATGTCATGTTCATTAGAAGTTTTGGTGGACCTATGTCAAGCAAAATAGTTGTGGTGTTTTGGTGTGTTTTTGTTTGTTGTTTTTTTTTTTTCTAATGTGTGTTAAGATTTAAGCAGAAGTGTGTTTGTGCATTGCTGTTTGTTAGTACAGCACAGGCTGTACCAGCAGAGCTGGAGGGGAGGAAGCATCTTTCCTGTCTTGCAGCAATTTCCAAGATTGCTTTTTCTGGCTGTTGTAACTCAGGATGAACGTGAGACTTTTCAAGTGTTCATCAGGATCAAAGAGGCCTGTAGTTGTGCACTCAGCATGCTTGGCTGGAAGGAGGATGACCAAAATCCCCAGGTTTTGCCTTTTTTCAGGAAGGGTGCACTCTTCAGCCCACCAGCATTCATCTCAAAATGTAGACTATCCCAGTGCAGCTGGGAAATTAAATATGGATAGAAATGGAGAGAGAAGGACTCATAGCTTGTAATTAGGGCTCTCATCTGGAAAACAGGAAACTGAAGTTCATTTTCTATTACAGATTAGGCAAGATGGGCTTGATTCTGACTCTCAGCTGGGGGCAGTACTCCCTTTTGTTGGACATTTGTGGCTTGCTCTATCCATAGCATATCCATAGCATTATGAGGTTTTTGGGTTTTTTTTAACGTACTGATTTTAAAAAGAAATAGTAAGAAAAACAGTGTTGCTGGGAATGTTTAACTCCTACTAAAAAAACATAGGAAAAAAGTGCCCCAGCTGCTCAGCAGGAGCTGCAAGCTACTACTGTGTGTTACTACTCTGTGGTGAGTGCGGGGTGAGGAACCCCAGCGGAGAGGCCATCAGCTGCCTCACATTTCCCATGGGCAAGGGTCTGCACTGGTGGAGCTGCTGGAGAGCAGTGAATGTGCCACATGAACCCTTGTTTGCCTTCTTGGCATCACCAGACACTTGCTTAACACACAGCCAAATTGGATTATCGAGTGGAAAATTTAAATGCAGAGCAAAGGATGACACCTGAAATGTCTAGCATGTCTGCAGTTAGTCAGAACAACAAACAGATTTTCCATAAAGGCACGGAAAGACCAAGGTTTGCCAGGGAGCTGATAGAAGAAACACAGCTGGAAAGATTTCCCGTTGTCAGTCTGTCTGTGTTTGGCATTACATGGTGCTGGCATTATTTGGCATTTGGCTTTTGAAGGACGTCTGGATGTCAGGCTGTTCATTGTGCCAGAAATGGTGCATGTGCATAATGCCCTGTCTCCTGCTCACGTTTCCCAGTACCTCGTGCCTAAGGTCACATTGGGTCTGATGACCAACACTGCTTCTGCTGGTAATTACAGACACAGCACAAGAATGTTTAGCATAATATCCTGTCTGCCGTCGTGTTCCTACTGTCTGGAAATAAGGCTTTCCTTACACGGTGCTTAAGAAAACAGCCAAAAAATATAATTGCTGATGAGTCTACTCAATGCTCTTCTACCATCACCCTTATTTCTCCTTGCTGCAGCACTGTTTTTAACAGAGAAGGAAAACATCTTATAGCTTGTCTAGTTCCTCTATAGTAGCATTTTACACAGTATTTTTAACACTGTTCAAGATGTTGGTGTGCTTCAGTGTGCTCCTGCAGCGGTCTCTGCAATGTCCAAATGTGATGTCCTTTCCAAGTGGTGGAGGCTGTGGAGGAAACCACTCTTCAGTCTGGTCTCATTTTCAAGTGTCATCTTCTAGAACCCCCTAGGCTGCTGTATAACAGCAGTTAGATACAAATTTAGAGAAAAAAAAAAGTAAATTATTTTATAGGACACATAGAAAAATATTATTCGCTTAGGCACTATTTCCATTTTTAGCAAAAAAAAAAAAAAACATTTATTTTGCAAGCAGAACAGCTGATTTTCAAGCTTTTGCACTGCATCGTGATAATGTAGAAATACTTCAATTAATTTTTGTTTACAAGACTATATATTTTTTGCACTGAAAAGCATGTGCTCTCATTCTAGAATGATGCGAAAGAATAGTTTCTTCTCATTCTTCGCTGCATACAGAATAATTGGATATATTTTAAATCCATGGTAAAATACAATGTTTCCCAATTTATTAGCTGGGCACAATGCAACATGGCTTATTTTCTACCCAGATAGAGCTGGAGCCAAACTAAAGCCGTCCACACAAGCAGTCCTGTAAAGTGAAGATGCTTGGATCAGTGCAGTTCCAGTGCAGTTCCAAAGTGGTGAGATGTCATTAAACCGAAGCATTGAATCTGATTGGATCTCCCTGCTTTGGCAAAGCCTGAACAGACGCTGTTTTCTTGTGTATTTCCACTTACTGGGGTGCACAGGGAGTGAAAAGCCCCCTCTTCCATCCAGGGGAAAAGAGATGCAGAGGGAAGAGAGGTGTTCTGCTCCCTCTGGGGACAAAGGGCTCTGCTCAAATTCATCGCGGCTGCCTCCTGCTGGGCACCCACTGGGATTTTGGTAGCTGCAGTGGGCAGAGCGGAGCATGGAGGGCCTCACACCTCCCCTGGATGTGTGTGGGATGAGGGCTGCCGAGACACATCATTCTGGTTGCTTCCACATCCAACACTCCGAGCTGGTGGCTGCTGTCCAAGCTGAGCACTCCGCTGCCTCTTGAAGTCTATAAAACCAAGTTTCCTTCATATAAAGAGGGAAAACACTTTAATGTTGTGTTACTGTAGAAATATCAGAAAAACTAATGTTGTCTTTACGCTCCTTGTTTAATATTCTGTGCACAGAAAAAATCTGTGTGACCTCACTGAGGCAGTATTTGAAAAGGATAAGGAGGAAGAAAAAAGTCAAGAAACACCCAATGCTTTAATTTAGCCAAAAAGGCTGGATATCCTGTTTATTGTAAGTAAAGGCTCAAACTCTGCTTCCCTGAGGGAGAGAGAGGCAAAAATGTCACCAGCTCTCCCCTTTACCCTGCCTGGTGTTGGGAGTGCTGCCACTGGGGTGCACAGCAGCTGAGGGAACTGGTGTTGATCAGTCTGGAAAACAGGAGGCTCATCAATCTCTACAACCTCCTGAGAGGAAGTTGTGGTGAGCTGGGAGTTGTCCTCTTCTCCCAGGTAACAATGATAGGATGAGAGGGAATGGCCTCAGGTTGCAACAGGGGAGGTTCAGGTTGGGTATTAAGAATTTCTTCTGAGCAAGAGCAGTGCTGCAGTGGCACAGGCTGCCCAGGGAGGTGGTGCAGTCACCGTCCCTGAGGTGTTCAGGAGCCGTGTGGATGTGGCACTGAGGGACGTGGGCAGTGGGCGTGAGGGGGGTGGGCTGATGGTTGGGCTGGGGGATCTTAGAGGTCTTTTCCAACCTTAATGATTCTAAGAGTCTATGGCTCTGTGAAGACTAGTGGTCTGGGCATAGTGCTGAGCTCAGAGAGGCAGGCATACACGGCAGGTTTGCTGTCTGACCATGGGCAAGCCACCTTGTTTCCCCGTGATTCAGTTTTCCACTTGTAAAATGGGGATAATAATAGACCTGTGCTTTACAAAGGTGAGCTAAGGACAGCTTGACTGCTCTTTAAGCAAGTTATTTAGAGGGTAACTTCAAAGTAAAGCTAATAAACACAGAAACACAAGTCACCCTAGCAAGGCACTGCCTGTGCATTTATAGTGGCTTGGGAAAACTATTTATATTTGTTACACTTTTCTGACACAGTTCTTCACTTTCCTACCACAAAAACAGGTTCTGTGCTGCTACCTGTAGCAACTAGCAGAGGAGAAAAGGTTGGATAGCATTTCTGACTGGGGAAAAAAATAAAAGTCACTTTTGGAGGTACATCTGAGATGACAATTCCCTGATGTTGTCTGTAGGTAGTTCCCACCACAAAGCTGCCACGTATAGATCAAAGTAAATAGGTGAGCAGCCCCAAGGAGGAGTCTACAGGTGCTGGTTCTTTGACCAGCTCCAATGACATGAGTGGGGTTTTCATGCATGACAGGAAGCTGCAAGCTGAGGCAACCTCTGTCAGTACCCTAGATAGTTAAAATCTGGGGCTTCAGTTGGTGGATGGGCAATGAAGAGACTTGCAGAGGCATGTTCAGAAGTGGGGTGCCCTGTGGTAACCCCAGGAGGATGCTGCACCTTTGGTTAATTTAATTCAGACACAAATGCAGTGCATCAGAGGGGAAGGCTGATTGCTACCTGGTTGGCCTCAGCGTAGCCTGTAGGACCTGCTTGCCTGTGCATGAGGCTGCTGGGCTTTGGGATAGCTTGGGGCCGTGGTGAGAGCTGCAGCAGCCTGGCCAGGAGAGAAGAAAGCAGGATACGAGGAGGTCAAGCTGCTGACTTAACAGCAGAAAATGGCTGAACTGAATTCAAAATTAGGAGTAAATTACACTGGGGATATGAATTTGGAAGGGTCTAAATCTTGGCTCTGTAAGACTCAGGTCAAACTGCTGAAGCTTAAGCTAATCCAAATGCATGAGGTATTTTACACATCTTGTATGACTCCATGTGCTGGTGTTCAAGTCCTGTGTCAGGAGCAGCATCCAGCTCCGTGCTGCTGACAACCAAAGCACTTGCTCTTGGCCCACCAGAATGTCAGATAGAAGTCTTTTTCATCTTTCTCCCCCCTCACCACCTCCTTTTTTCTTTTTGGAAGCCCTAATGGGTCTCTTTAACAGTGAAACCTCTGCTATATAATATGTCTTTTTATATTTTAATTTTTTTTCCCCTCTTGGGATAATTTATAGCACAGTGTGGAATCTGAGACAGTTCATGCTGTGCCAGAGGGCCTGGCAACAGGAAGAAACGCCGAGCCACTGAGATTTGGAACCATAATACAAGTTATAAAATTTAATTTTGGAAATGCAGCTACTGGGAGCTGCTTTTGAATGTACATTTTCCCCTTCATGCATAAAATGGTCTTGTGTCTTGATTACGCTGTTAGGGTGGCATGAAAGAGTGCTCTGTAGAGTAAGGGACATACAGAGCTTTTTGTTGCTTATTCACCGATATGCGAAATTGGAAGCTGGGTGTTTATAAATGTTTAGATGTTAAATATTATGGGAATGTGTGGATTATTCTGAGGAGTTTTGTATCAGTCCATTTCACTGCTGATGCCTTGAGCTCGGGGAGGACTTGCCAAAGGAGCGCAGAAGGTAGAGAGGCAAAGGAGGTGGAGATGCACAGAGAGCTGCCAAAGGCAACTTTTTATTGCAAGACAATGAAAATCAGGAGCAGACAGGCAGCAAACTATGTTATTTGGCAGAAACTGTGGATAACACCACCTTCTTCAATGGAGCAAGTAGAACTAAAGATGTCCATTGATTGACCCCTGTGCTAAATATGTGAGATACATTCACATCAGGACAACAATGTGCTTTCACATCGAAAGGAAAGGGAAGGAATAAGCAAAGATGCACAAGGCAACTGATTTCTTGATTTCTTGAGACAAATGCAAAGTGCAGATTTGAGACTGAGGGAAAAAGAGGGTTGATGGCATCCACGTGAAGGTACAAAGCAGAAGGTACCCTCTTTGGAGTTGGAGATCCTAATCCACTGACTGAATACAGATGGGGTTGGAGGTTCTCACTGTGCCTCTGCAGTCAGTATCTTGTCCTCCATTACAAAGACCATCTTTGATAGGACAATTTGTGTTTCAGAGACAGTCCTATTTTGGTCTTTCTGCTAAGAGGTTGTTTCCTTGAACTGTAAGAAGAAAAAGGTGATAGGTTAACTGCTAAGAGGGTGCAAACAAGGATAGAAAATATGTGTTTTCATCATGCCTACCAGAAAGCAAGTGCTGCAGTACGTGAAGTATCCTTTATGTATGCTGTGCACATTGCTACTGAGCAACGTTACGTTTTGTGGCAGCATTACACTGAGGGTCCCTGTGGCAGGACAGGTCTCTGCCCTTCTGGACGAACCTGGATGTACCCCAATGCCATGCTGGAGCAAGGCCTTTCCAACTCCTTTCCTGTCCCCTGGCAGCCCTGTGAGGCCACAGCACCAGAGTGCCATGAGGACAGCATTCCAAGGCCTGCCTCGGCCGGGTCCTGGGCCCTGTTGCTCCCACCTGGCCAAGGCCAGTGCCGCTGTGCTTCATCCTATGCCGCATTGTTAGGGTCTGCTTTCGTATAGTTGGATGTCTGGTTGGACCTCATGTCTTGGTAACTCCTAGTACTACTAAGAGAGACTTCATGACCTTGCAGCTGCAGTTCTGCTTCTGCCAGCTTCTGGTGTTTCTTGCCTATTTCTGTCTGGAAAGCAATTGCTAAAGGGTCCAAAAATGAGATTTATTTGGGTTTGTTATTTTACAGCCCCACAGTACTGAGCACAGTACTTTGTGACAGTCTGGGGTTGAATTTCAGATGAGTTACTCTGACGCGGGGTTGGTACAGGGACCACCACAAGTTTCCTCCTGTTATTCACCCTGTCAGACGTTACTTCTTCTATAAAAGTCTCCTCTCCCAGAGTGAGCTGTAGTAAGGAGGCACTGCTGTTTTCAGAGGGCCTGGTTCTTCAGAGTACACCATGTCTTTGGCTGCCCCACAATATGGTTTCAATTCACGGTTTGTTTCTCCTGTCCTTGCAGAGAAGTGTTCTCACTATAACTTCGGATAGCCACTAGCTGGTTAGATACTTCGCCAGTGGATGAGGGGTTTAAAAATTAAAATTAAAAGTCAACAGACCTCATGTACCAGTGAGATTTTCTGATCTTTTTCCCCCCCCTCCCACAATAGGACATCGTCAGAAACTAGATGAGCAGACAAAGCCCGGGAGCTTGTCCTTTTCAGAGCGCCTGAGTGAACTGGAGCAGTTGCGTCGTACGGCCATGAGGGTCAGCCCACACCACCCAGCCCCCACACCCAACCCACGAGCCTCCTTGAACCACACCACTGCTTTTAACCCTCAGCCTCAGAGTCAGATTCAGGGTAAGTACCCAAAATCCTCCCCTGCTCGCCCAGCACCCACCCAGCCCCTCTGAGAGCTCCTGGGCTCAGATGCTCCCATCTGTCTTTTTTGGCTGTCCTGAGATGTGTGGAAGCCTTGCAAGTCTTTGTTTTCTTGCAAAGGTACATTATGGCAGGCTTTTTTCATATTTATAGGTATTACTTGATGGGTAGCTATCAATTAATTGTGTGCTTGAATGAAACAAAAGTGCTGTCAAGGCCTTGATTTGGCCCTTCATGGGAGGCAGTTGCAAAGAGAGCTTTAGGCAAAGGACCTTAGAGCCAAGATCTGAATTGAGAGGGCTGGTTTGAACTTATTTCTGGGGCTAGTGGTTATCCATTGGGTTGTATTTGATAGAAAACTTACAAAATAATGACTCTGGAGTCCAATTTCCTCTGAGATGGAGGTTCACACATATGCCAGTGAAACCAAGCAATCCAGTAGGAAACCTCATTTGCCTCTGCTGGATCTGAGTCTGTCACTGCTAAGATCAAATCTGCCACCAAAATCTGTTGCAAGTAGTAAGCAAAGAATCAGATCGCTACACTCAACTGATAACATAATTTGCAAACTGCATATCAAGGTGCAGATTCATACTGAGATGCCCCCAGAGGAAGGATGCAGAGTGGTACATGTTACAGCGAGAGCTGTTTTCAGTGTGGTTTTCCTCTGCTCTTCTGCCCAGAATGAAATGGTCATAGTTGAGGTTCTCTGCTGATGCTCTGGGGAAAGAGATTTCTTCAATGGGTTCTTTTTCTGGTATTTATTTTTAAAGTGAAGGTTTACTTTTGTGCATACAGAAAAGGTTATTGCTTATAGAATATAATGCTTGCTGCCTCTAGGGAGGTCTTAGGCCCACTGACCTCTGTTGCAAGCCTGCTGTTGACTTCACAGGGAGCAGAAGTGGATATTTTTGAGAAGTATACATTGTGTTGTAAAAGGCAGGGGAAAAAAAACACAGAAGGACCACAAAGCACCTTCCCTCCCTGGATCTAATCCTGCAACTTGCCAACCCACAAATCCCACCTCCTTTGCCATTCTGAGCTGTAGAGCAGGCCATGCTGTGGGCTTCTGTGCACAGCTCAGCTCCTGCAAAAGCTAATGCCTGTGCTGCTGTGGCTGCTCAGCAGCCTGCAGCTCTGTGTGTGGAGGTATCAGTCACAGACGTGCATTCCTTGGCTTCTTGGGAACTCTATATGCTTAGCAGAGTATCAGGTTCAGCCACACTTATCCCCCTTCCCTTGTTCTGTGTGGAGGTCCCTCACTGGGACGGCTTCTCGCCTTTCTGGGGACTCAGCTGCTCTCTCCAGAAATACAATTAGTATGTTGCTCTACTTTGCTCTCCATGAACATAGTTTTAATCCGTTTCACCTGCAGATGTAGCTCTGAAGGCAGCAGCAGTTGAGCTAGTAGTGTTTCTCATTGGTGCCCTCCTCCAAAGCTTCCTCTGAGTTCCCCCTAGTCTCTATGTCCACAACTGCAAGTTATGCTAGGACCTCTTGAGCAACTTGTTGAAGTTGCAGTATTTGCTGGTGAGATAAACTGAAGTCTGAATCCTCTGTGATGCTGGGCTCCTGCTGTGGGCACCTTTTGGCTGGCGCGGCTCATCTTTGCCCCTCTGTCATGGAAGGGCAAAAAGGCTGGGTTGTGATAAGGTGCACCACCACTGGTATATTTGTCAGTGCTCAAAGCAGGGCTGGCTGTCAGGTTGGTCTGCTGGGGGATATCTAGAGAGCTGGGGTGTTTCCATTTGTATTTTTTTTATGTTTCAGAAAGGGGTCCTCAAAATGACGTGCTTCTGACCCTTGAGAGCACAGGGGGATTTTTATGTGGGCAGAAGGCAAAAAAAGACCATACATTGCTAGTAGCAATGTAGCAGCATCACATCGTGCTTTAACTCACACCTTTATGAATCATAGGCTACTCCTCTCTTCATCCAGGCCCAATTATCTTTTTCAAAAAAAAAAAAAACAAAACTAACTCAAAATAGACATCTCAGAATAGTTCTTGGATTTAAAGGGGCAGGTTGCCATGCCACTAAACCACTATTTATTTGTTGAGGTTTTCGTCTATAAAAGGATTGAGGTTAATTTTAACTTCCTATTTTACCAGTCTTGAATCTGAGCATAAAGCTGCTTGTGTCATGGATACAAGTCCTAGCAAGTTAAGAGACCATAAATTGCTATAATCGAGTTTTATGCTTCTTTCATATCACAAGGGGCGAGCGACTACACCTGTTCATTTAAAACTTCTAACCATAACCAATTCACAGACAAGAGGGGAACAAAAGGGGAGAGAAGGCTTCCACCACATCACACATGTTTTAAGTTGAAAGATTACTTTGTGCAAGTACTGAGTGTATCGTGTCAAAGGCTTTGACCCAGCTCACAGCATAAGGAAATGCAGTTAGAGCTCAGACAACAGCTAACACTTCATCCTTAACTCACCCCTTCCTTTGCACGGAGAAAGAGAAAGTAGAGCTATGTGAGCTGGGTTGCGTTGCTATTTCGCAGAATCATAGTATCACAGAAAGACCAAGGTTGGAAAAAGACCTACAAGATCATCCTTTCCAACCATCTACCTATCACCGATAGTTCTCACTAACCCATATCCCTCAACACAGCGTCCAAACGTTATTTATACACCTTTATGAAAGTTTAGGCAAAACCCTGCAGAGCATTGGAATTTACACATGCAGTAAATGTAAATCTTTATATGTATTGTGGCTGAGTTTCTTCTAATACCTGGTTTGAACCAGACATTAAATATGTAATTAGAAATTTAACAGTGGGTAATGTTAACTGGAGTAGGTAGATCCATAAGACAGGAATTTTAAAAATATGAATTCATATGGTTCCTTTGTAGTCTGATTTTTTTTTTAAGGGCCAATAGAAATGTTTTATATCTGTAAGTCATCAACCTTGGAAGGTATTCTTCTGAGGCAATAACACAGAGCAATAAATAGTCTAAGCAAATTAGGAGGTTAGGAATATCATCCTAAAATGTCTGCAATTAAATTACTTCAACCATTTTCATTTTCACATTATCCCAATGAGTGCTTCCAAGCAGTGATTTATTAATTACCTGCGAGTTGGAAAAATAGATAGAATAAAGCTATTTTTACTGTCCGGGGAAAACAATCACTGTAATCACTTTAAGCTGTATGCTTCTGTTTCTGTTTATGCTCTTATAGCCCTAAAAATATCTGAGCTTTCTCACTCACTTTTTTTTTACGTTTTGTAACCTTATATGTTAAGTTTCAGCTGGGACCGTGTTTTTATGAGCAAGACTGAAATCCCTGGAAACAAGAGTCTGTAATAAAACTGCTGACAGATCTTTAACCAAAGCAGCAGAACCTGCACCAATGGCAAAGTAACAGAGATCGTGTCGAGATCAGCTTTTTGAATTAGCAAGAAACTTAACGATGGAGAGATTATTTTGTTACAGGCCAGCCTTTTGTCTTCCTCCAGGTGCACTGTGCTTTGTTGAGGAGACATTTCAAGGTCTTTGCTATCATAATCTTGCTCTACTAAAAACAGCCTGAGTTTATCAGGGTTCCCATGAACAAGGCAAACGCAGTGGTAAAGTCAAGGGCGGTGTTTAAGCGTGGGGAATTAAGGCAGCTTTGTTCTTCCTATGACTGCATCCTGCCCCAATTCCTAATATTTCCACTTTGAATCAGCTCAGCAGGCCATGGGTTAGCAGAACCAGAAGCATGCGCAAGGCAGCTCTCATCCAAGACAGATACACGGCCTCCCAGGATCCCAGACTCGCCAACCCTTCCCCCTGTGCAATATGCTAAATGCCTGCATTTTCACATCCTTTGGAGACGTGTCTGCCTCTCCCTGCCATTCCCTCAGCATACCATCATCGTGTTTCCACTTGATTAACCACCTGACCTCTCCATCCCAAAATACACTCCCAGGTATCTCAAGCAAGTTCCACCAGAGCTTGGCACCCTGCCTATCAGCATCTTTCCTGACCAGCAGGGTTGTGGCAGGTGGCCATTGGCAACCCTCATGTCATTTCCCAGCAAAGTGGCCAGGGATGCAGTGCTCCAGTGCTTTTTGATAGGTGCCCAGAGCTCACCTCCCTGGCTCCAGAGCAACATTTCTGTACCATAAGCCAAGCTGCTTGAATTTGGTGCATGGCCATGGCACATCCCTTCACTGGAGACACTGAGGGTGAGCAGGGGAACATGGGAACAAAGCAGGAGGACACTGGGTGAAGGAGAGGTAAAGCTGTCCTGGTGCTGAGGACCCATAGCTAGAGTGCCACGGCCACTGGGAGATTGCAGGAAATTTGGTGAATGAGTGGTGTTTTCACAAAGTATTTGCAAAACAGATCTGTTTAGTTGGAATTCCAACTGGCTCCATCAAGAGGAGATGTTATAGGGAGAAATACCTTTTTACTAAATGCAATACATTTAGTTGATTCACCTTTATGTCTCGACAGATAATGCTTTAATACTGCCATGAATAACCTCACCAGCTTTTCTCTTTAAAGGGTACAGTGTCATTAGTAGCAGACTCGCCCTACTATTTATTTGCTGTGTCATAAACCAGCTTCCATATGAAGGGATGAGCACAATGGTGCGTGAACCAGATTAGCTTACTGAAAGCCATTCTCCTCTCATTCAGTCTAACAGAATTCTTCTCAGGGGAAAAATCATTCCTCTTTCACAACCCCTACTAACAAATCTGTGTAAACGTCCTTCTGAAGGGTGCCCAGGCCTATTCCATAGCTCTGAATGCAGAGGTGCTGTTGTTTTTCTCCATGGTTACTCATGTTGACCAAACTGGAGCATGTTTTATGGAAGTTTGCTTGAAAGCAGAAATTGGAAGAAAACATCATTCGTGTGACTCTTTGTCATTTGCAGAAGCAGAAATCTAAGTTGTGTAGCACTTCTGGCCAAGCAAGACTTCTCATTTTGCTGTGAAACTAACACCTTCTGTATCTATATCTTGGAGAATGTGAGGTTGTAATATATTTAGAATGTATTCTGTAGAATGGAAGAGGATGGGTTGTAAATATCTCTGGTAAAGATATAAGCAAGATGTACGTAGTATAGAGAAATAACCCTCGACTTTATCGTGTTCACTGTTTCTTGGCTCCAGCCCTTCACATTGCTTTTCACTTTGCCATTTTATTCTTTGTGGAAATAGGCTTCTTGCATCAAGATGTATGGCATTCATTTGATTTGTAAAGCTCTTAACACCAGTTGGATCTTCTCCACATATTAATTTTGACAGGAATAAAATTTTGTTACCTGCCAAGCTTTTGTTTGTGTGCAGGGCTGGTTCTCTGTGACACAAGAGAGGGATTATTAATAGCCAGAAGCTGCCCAGAAACAAGAACGGTCTCTAGGAATTCCCTGTGTTTGGCATTAGAAACTTTCATTCCACCATCACGTCCCCATCACCTTCTCACCTATTGGAAGCAGGACCCTGTTTTGCTATTTTCAGGTATCATAGGTGGCATGCTGCATTCACAGCAAGACAGAAATTTCTAGAAAAATCTTATCTGAGATTTGACCCACAGTCACCCAGTGTTCAAGAAAAATTAAGCACTGGATGCAAAATGAGCTGTTAGAATGATAGGAGAAGCACAGAGCTTACTTTAAAGAGATCAGCAGTCAAGTTTATTGAGGGCATCAAATCAAAGGCTGTGAGCATAGTTGCAGTCAGTGAACACAGCAAAGGGGCTCTACACCAGGTCTTTCTTGTGCTGAAAGACCACACTGGCTTGGGAGCAAGTGGTTATTCTCTAAGTTGGCCATCAATTAATTTAGGCAAGAAATTGGTATTTGTGCAGCCCTGGCAGCCTTCCAGGGGGCGATTAGAGACCAAAATATGTGATTTAAGACATATCTTAGATGTTACTGCACAATATAGGACATGGCTGGACTGCATGACCCCAGAGATGCTTTCTGGGCTCATATTTTGTTCCATTCAATCAGTTCCCTGCACCTATGGCTTCAACAAGACCAAATGAGGAACATTTCATTTCATTCTCTGGGACAAGCAATGGGAGGTGTGTTCTCAGTGCTCTGCTGCGTCACCTCTCAGAACTGAGACAGTCTTTGCCTGTAGGTTCCGCGTGTCTTCCTGGCTCCCACCTTCATCACCATGTCTACAGCAGTCCTAGGACAGACCTCAGCCAGCTCCCCAGTGCCTGCACTGCCAGGCACTGCATGTGGGTAGTCAGGGCTGCCGACCTTGTGCGTGTCCCACTGAGAAGACCTCCCCAGATCTTGTGGCAGGAAGCCATCCTTGAGGCAGACGCATGTCAGAGGCTCCTCAACCTGTTAGAGCTGAGGCAGCTCTAGGCAAGGAGGTTAGCTCCCCAGGCAGCATGCACAGCTATAGGGCACCAGCCTTGTTCAGGGGCCCTGCCTGCCTCTTTGCATGCAGCTCTCAAAAAAAAAAAAAAGGGGGTTGAAACCCTTTTTCATCAACTTAACACCCTAATGGAAAGAGTTATGTAATGATGTTTAATCCAGAAGATTTCCAAGTGTCGATATATATCAAAGATACCGATCTTTGTATTCCAATTGCCTGGCACTTCCTGAGGTTATAAAAGCAGTAGATAAGGCAGCAAATATGTTCTCAGTCCCCAAGCAACATCTCCACTTACACACATTTTCCTTATGTTTTTTCTTTCTTTTTTTTTTTTTTTTTTAATATCCTCAGCACGGCGCATCCTAGAGCACAGATTTTACTGAAGACATGACGCCTTGGTTTTTAAGCAGAAGGAGCTCAGAAGTCTTTTTTTTTTTTGTCAAAGGTTTTGCCTAAGGTTTGACAAAGTCATTCTGGATACCTTTTGGCAAGCTGTTTGAAACACGAAAACTTTAAAGAGTTTTTTGGAAAACTTGTCACACATTAAAGATATCTTAGCAAGATTTTAGTTAGTTGCCAAACATCTTGGCCACAGAGAAATTAGTTACAATGACAGAAATGCTTTTGGAAATGCCCTTAGCTGCCTCATTGAGTATTTTGGGCAGTGATAAAACTTGGCAGCTCATGCCCAACCACAGTTCTGTTTTTCATTAGTCAGTCCATTGTCTCTTGCCACATGATAGCTATGTTGAGCTGATGGTTACCACTAAAGAAAAAGAGCTTGCAGGTAGAAACAAGTATCCCTATTTCAGCTCTTCACTTTCACAGCACATCTCTCCATTCTACTTCGTTTTGTTATTTCTGAATCACTAGTCTAAATTCCCCTCTCCAGTGCAAAAGTGTAGACACTCTTTGACATGGTGCAGGAACCTTGTAGGTGCATGAACATTACCCCATGTAAGTGCTTTCAGTGGTCAGAGACGAGACATTCCTTGAGCTCATTTCTAACTTCCTTCACTCCCCCAGGGCACAGAAGTTCTGGAGGCACCTTTCTGAGCTGCTGCCTCTGGGTCCTCTTCTTGACTGCTCACTTCTGAGGCAGTGGAGAGGCTCAGCATCCTTCAGGATGGCAGCTTCCATGCAGCCTCCTCTGAACCATGCAGTATTGTACCTCTGTGACATTTCATGTCTACTGATGAGCTGTGTCACTAGGCTCTCCTGATTTTCCATGGGAACATCTTATCATCGCTTCTTTTCCTCAGCACCAAATTCCACCTGTTGCAGCAAAATGCTGAAGCTGTCTAAATCAAATACTCCTGCCTGCCCCACTGCCCTGAACCTTGGAGGGCAGCAAGTGATCATGTACTTGACAGCATTCTAGCATTTGAGGCAGATGCTTTTTGGTTTTTTGGGTTATTCCTTACTGGCCCTCAGAGGAAATTCTTGGCCTTTGAATAGCCCAATTGTGATGAAGATTAAAAGCACTGATTGCAAAACTCTGGTAAATAAAATCTCTTAGTTCTTTACTGACAAATCCAGTTTCTTTCCATAGCATTCTTCTCTTTAATCCCTTCTTGGCAGAACATGACATATTTTGATACCAGAGCTCAAATTACCTCCCATGGTAAATAAAACAAACAAAAAAAATAAATAAGCACTCCTTACCCTAAAAACAAACACCCACTGAAACCAGCTTATTCAGCTGATGCTGCTGCCCATGTGCCAGAAAATATTGCTTTGATTTTGTAATTGAATGCATTGTTTTCCCTCAGATACTGTATTGAGCCTTTCCAAACCCAAAATTCTGCAGTGACCACAGGCACCCCTGCAATCTAGAAAATGAAGAAGGTAACAAATGGTAAGACTAACACATAAGTTGGTCCCTATGCCCAGGCAGATGTGAATCCACCCTACCTTCTTCTTTTCACCTCAGTGACTTCTGTTCCACTCAGTATGATAGATCTCTGTGTGGACCTCCTTCAGGCTTTAGGGCTGAGCCCTCCATCTCCAGTGGGATTTCATCCATGGGGCAGGGGCTCCCTCAAAGCATCAAGTGCAGGCATGCCCTTGCCCTCTTCCGCTGCCATGTCTTTAACAAGGTGTTACGTCAAGCCACTTTCCTCCAATAATCTCCCATATATTGAGGGTTCACAGGGCTCTTCTCACATGACTGAGTACACAATACACCCTTAGTAAACTTATTCGTAAGTTTTCCCTATATGTGTTCACTATATTATGACCCCTACAAATGGAGATTGTTTGCATGCAAAGAGCAGTGTGCTTGGATGTGCTTTGTAAAACAGTCAGTTTTGTGGGAAAGCATACATTGTATAGTCAATAGAGAATTGCCTCCATCTGACCTTTTTCGTCCTGCATATACATGTCTTAACTTAAAAGCACTGAAAAACATAAGCATGGGAAATAGATCCATTAAAAAACTGTGGTTTTTCTCTGAAGGTCAGCTTGATTTCTAACTGTAAATGTCTAGGTCTGTTTCAGAGGTTTATCTGTACTGGGCAATATGATCAGTTTAAGATTGGTGATTTTGAGAGCTTCCAGGTCTTTGAGTTCAATTCCAGGCACTTTCAAGGAGCCTGGATTTCTGAAAAAGAGTTGCTTTGAACGTCTTTGGTTAGGTATGCCTAAGATCACTAGGCATGCTTTATAATCTAAACCATTGTGGTTTACTCCCTTTGTATTTTAAAGTAAGTTCAATTACCAGGGCTTTTAGGAATGACTTGGCCAGCTTAGGTTCCCTCATTTCTTGATGATCAAGTTCAGGTGATGAATGAAAAATACTGAAGCCAAAATCCTTCTTATAGGAAAAAAAAAAAGTTGTATATTAACTGCTTTATTCATTTATAAGTTTCCAGTATTCAAAGAAGTTGCTGTAAATTGGTATGTCCTTTGAAATGTAGAAGAGACAATGTTTTGTCAGCAGTGATGCTTTATTTTATTAGCATAATGATGATTTACAACTAGCTGAACAAGTATGGCATTTATGATGATTTCAGCTCTCCTTGCATAAGCTTTCTGAAGTGCATTTAATTTGAA
Organism: Centrocercus urophasianus; assembly: GCF_019232065.1. Lineage (NCBI taxonomy): Eukaryota > Metazoa > Chordata > Aves > Galliformes > Phasianidae > Centrocercus > Centrocercus urophasianus. The sequence goes on along the minus strand of NW_024884364.1, from coordinate 29,675,131 downwards.
ATCTCCGAAATCCAAATGATGATCCTCATTCAGCAGTGAAGCACAAGAATAGCTGCTCAAGAGACTCTTTGAGATCCTTGAGACCTACATGTACATGAGCAATTTTACATGCAAAACCACTTGCAAATTCAGACCCGCTATTAATGACTTTATGGGGAAAGTATCAACAAGAAAACTGTACTACTCTACCATACGTTATAAAAGTGAACACTTGTACTAACTTGAAAAAGAACCACACAAAAGGGACTTTTCAAATGAGTGCAAACCAAGATTAGCCAGCTCGTGTTCACCTAGATACAAATGGAGTGCTAGCAGATTGCCTCCTCTTCAAACATTGTTTTGAAAGCCCCTCTTTCAGCTTGTAAGCGCATACCTGGGCATTTGAGCCAAGCTCTTGTGAAGGTGGCACTCCCCAGCTACCACCCCTGCAAGCCCTCCCATTGCCCAGCCAGAGGACAAGATTACAGTTGGATGTGGCAGGGAACTAGCCTGGGACCTGCAGCTGTGTCAGGGCCAAGAGCCAGCCCTCATCCCAGGCAGTGTCTGTCAGCCTTCACTTGGCAAGACACTGTGTTGGGAAATGCAAGAACTGAGTGATCTGCTCCCAGGACAGAGGAACAGGTGATGCCTGAGATGAGGGCTTGCGGCCGTCCCAGTGGGAGCACCCAGATCTTTTGCAGAAATCTGCTGTGGCATGAGTACAGCTGGAACAGCACAGAGGGAGCAGGCTGCTGCAACAACATAGCCAGTAGTCAGGGGCTCGGTGCTGGGATCTGCAAGCATGCTGGGAGCACGTTTCATGTGCTACCTGCATGTTGCTCCTCATACATGGTACAAGAAAACAGGGCAGGCTCCAGGAGCATAGGGAGAAAATGGGCAGTGCAAAGCCTCGGACACAGCAAGAGGGCTGGGCCTGTTCTGGGTCACCCCTGGGTGATTGAGGCTGGGGTGGCACGTGGGATCACTCCTGCATGTGGCTGAGCCATCAGCTGCACCCACACTGCCCTCCCATGCCCTCGCCAGGTGAGTAAGCCAGCCAGACATAGCACAGGGACTGCTGGGGTGAAGCGGGTGAGAGAAGGAGAGGCAGAGAACACAAAAACAGGTTTTCCTAGAAAAGTGAAGGAAACATATCCATGAAGCAAAAAAAAAAAAAAAAGAAAAGAAAAGAAAAGAAAAAAAGAAAGAGAAAAGAGAACCAGCTGTGCTAATTCTTGTGCTTGTTTGATCATGTTCAGAGCCTCCTAGACTCTCATGGAAGGGAATGGTTTTGTTTCGTGAGGGTGGTGCAGACTGAATGCATGTCCATGTGATTTTTGTATTTGTACATTAAACATTTCCCCAAGTTGTAATTCCTTCCCTCCTGCACTTGGAATAAAGCGACTTTACAAGAAGTCCTGCCTCCAAACAGCAAGCAAAGGAGGGCTGTTGGGGCAAGATAGGGCAAATGTAAATGTGTCTGAGCTAGCTACTCCACCCAGCCTCTCATCTTTATATGAAAAAAAAATGTTTCCAATAACTGAAACAGGCAAGGTCTGATCTGCACAGACGGTCTGCAGGCATCTACCCAAGAAGCTGACGGTTGGCTGGTACATCCTCATCTGATTTATGTTGTGTGTGTGTTAAGCCTTAAATTGTTGAGTCTCTGGCTGGCTGCAGTGGTATTACTGGATGGTTGGTGTATGTTTTCAGCTCACAGAGCTGGCTCTGATACTGGGGTTGTTGGCACTGAATCAATTCCAATCTCACACCTGTCTGAGACAATGAGGGCCTTGTTGCACACATCTCCACCAAAGGCTGTCATACAACTTATTTTTCACATTTGAAGAAGGAGGAAAAAAAATAAAGGGAGGGCTGAGGACATGCTGTCTCCTTACAGGACACGGTCCCAGTGCTTTGAGGCAATCATGCCTTTCTTTTCTTCAGGGGAAAATGTGTTTACAAAACAAAGGCAGTGGAGTGTTTATGAAATAAAGTATTCCTTGGTCTTGGCAGTAAAATGTGACTAAGGCTTGGTCTTTGAGGACTCTGGCATGGGAGATGGTCACCTTGTAGACTCTCTAAGATGCTCCTCTCCTGGGTCAGCGCTATTAATAGCTTCTTATCAGTTTGCCTAGCACCTGTGTCATTTACCCAGTGCTTTGGGGACATTTCTTGAGATCTAAGAGGTTGTGCAAGGTGCTGGGCTTTGATGCCAGCATGGTCAAGAACCTCTACTTCCTGGCACTGAAGCGGCTCAGCCTGGGTGGAGGATCAGCCTGGCTCAGACACCATTAACTCCTGAAGTGAGGGCAGGAATCTGATTTTTGTCTTGGTAATCTCTCTTTGCTGTTACGGTCTCCCTACATCCACTCTTCCTCCTTGCTCAGATATCTCAGATCTGCATCCTCTAAAAACTCTGTCATTGGTTATCTCTTTGCCAAGTGTTGTTTCAAAACTGTCAGATCTCGTTTTTAGTTCTCTTCTGTGCTGGCAGTACTTCTGGCCCTAAGCTGTGGCCTTTTCCAGACTGTCTTGTGTCCTTCTTCCCACCAAGGGATGTAGGGGCTGTAGACCTGTCCCACACAGTTACATCTTCCACTGAATCAGTTAGCAGTGCTTTTTCACCGTATCAAGGAGGAAGCATTTGGCTGAGCATTTCATTCAAGCAGGATGAAACATTTCATTCAAGCAGGATTCAAGCAGCAGTTCTCATCCCAAGTGGCTTTCCAGGCTCTTCCCGCATACCTGTTTGCCCTGTATAAGCAAAGGCTCGCTAAGCTTTCTCAGCTGGCAGACGTGCACCATGCAGGCTGTCAGTGACTGGCCCGTCCCTACTTGGGAGTGGTTGATTGTGTTTCTCCCGCGCTTGTCTCCTACATTTCTTTTGCCCAAAACACCCTTAAGGAAGGAATTAGGCAGGGAAAAGGGCAAGACTTCTCATACCCTCTGAGATTTGAAAGGCGCAGAGACAGACCCAGAGACAGGTCTCCAGCCAGGCCAAGCTGGTGTTGCTCTAGTAAGCAGGCCAGCAGAGGATCTGTCCTCGCACCTTGTCGGGGTGGTCTTTGGCATAAAAATAAAAATAAATGATTAACTGAGCAACGAGTGAATGTAAAGACAGATAATAAAGTGTACTTCTGTTGGTACTTGCATGCCTTTGTTTCAGAATACAGAGCAAGGCCCTGCGGTGATGAAATGCAGACAGGAGTGTGATGTTATCTCACACCTATAAACCTCACTCTGAGTCCACTGGTGGCCACTATCCAGAACTGCTGAGTTCAGACGCACTTGGTTGCACTAAGTAGAAATGGCGCTTTCAGTCTTTAGTAAACAGCATTTTTGCCCAAGGGCCCTAATCCTTCAAACATTTGCCTAGGTAATTGTCTGTTTTTTGCCTTCTAGTGTCTCATCACCAGCTTATCTGTAAGTTCAGACCCGCTGAATGAGCGTATAGGGATGGGGGGATGAGCTGCTGGAGGATGGGAGAATAAACCATTTCATATTTAACTCACTGGTAGGAGAGACTGATGCAAGAGCAGTAGGTAGTCTTTTTAGGATCACATCAGGGAAAAAAAGAGTAATACAGCATATTAATTGGAACAGATTAAAGATCTGCATGTATAAATGGAAGGGCTTTTTTGTTGTTGTTTTGTTTTTTACTGGCAGTTCCAAAATGCACTGGAACAGGTTGCCCAAGCAGGCTGTGGATGCCCCATCCCTGGAGGCATTCAAGGCCAGGCTGGATGTGGCTCTGGGCAGCCTGGTCTGCTGGTTGGCGACCCTGCACATAGCAGGGGGTTGAAATAGATGATCATTGTGGTCCTTTTAAACCAGGCCATTCTGTGATTCTTTATTATAACTACTCTGAAAATACAGACATAAATATATTTCAGTTAGGGCAATTTTTGAAGGTTTTTTTTTCCTTGACAAAGCCAGTGACTTATAACCTAAAATAACTTCCTTTGTTGCCATCACATTGGATTTTTAGATTAAATGTACATGTCTTTGGCTTATTTTACTGGTGTTCTTTATGAAAGAAAACAAGTTATTTCATATTTGATTGCTTATTCATCAAGGTTATGTTTAGCTTTGAAATAGTTTCTGAAATGCCTAAGAGTTCTTTTTGCTTATAGTAATGACTACAGATCCTACCCTCTATGCCACAGTTGTATAATACTGCTCAGCTCAGCACATGCAATGGCCTTCAGCTGTGTTTAGCTTCATTTCTAGAAAGTTTTGGACGTGTCACTGTTTCATAAGTTTGTAACTGCCAACAGAGAGAACAATACTTTTATATGATATTTCTGAGCAGACAGGTTGGTCACATGGTGCAGTCTGACAAGAGGTTATAGCAAGCTGGATTCAAAAGTATTCAGCCCATTAAAGGTATAGTGGATAATTTTTAAGGTGTTTTATGCAGAATGTGAAACAAAGCTTTTGTTTTTGTCATAAGTCATTCACTGCGTATTGCGAGAAGAAATCTTCAGCTTGGCAACACAGCAGCTGTTTGTTCTAATACTGCAAATTACTTTTTTATTCCATACTGGGCCATTTTGCAACACTTGACATGTGTTGACACTTCTTTTCTGTACTGGATCAGTTTTCCTTGAACGTCGTTCCTCCTTACCCCACCCACTGGTAGCACCACCTGCACACAAACCCGGGGTTATGGTCGGTCTTTCACAGACAGGGGTGCACTTTTGCTGTGCTGGAGAAGGCAGAGAGCTTCTGGCTGGCAAGAGAAGCACCTATGGCTTCACAGCTCAGGCTGCCTGGACCGTTTGTCTTTCACGTTTAGATGTAGCCTGCTCTGAGATCAAGCAATACAGTATTTAAATATGGCCCATAAAGCTCACTCACAGGTTGGGCTAAACTGTGCCCAGAGCGTCCTGACAGAGGCTGCGGAGAGGGGCTGAACAAGGAGATGGGTCTTTACTTTCCTTCAGATCCTTCTGTAATGTGTGCTCCTCCAGCCTCCCAGCCTCACCGCAGGTCCAGGCCAGGCCAGCCAGTGCCACAGCTTGTGTAAGATTTGTGCCGGCCGCCGGTGCAGGACGATGCATTCCTCGGCTAAACAGGAAGTGCCAAGGGATTTCATACAGGAAGCAGAGCATTTCTTAAAAGGTATTTTAAATGCATTTCTGGACTGAATGCCCCCGACAATCCAGGGACTTGGGGCTTTCAGCACATACTTCTGGGCTTAACTCATTTTCCATTTCGGTTTTGCAGATCTCCTCAAAACCAGCTTGACAGTTCAGAGGAGCAGATCATTTCACAGAGTTTCCAAAAAGTCCGTTATGGTTTAGTACTATAATGAGCAACAGTTTCTTAGTCACCTACTTTAAAAAAAAATCAATGCATTATTCTAAATTAAACTCGCTTTGCAAATATACATTCACATGAAGAAGACCTTAACTCACCTTGTAAATCAAAGCTTCACTCTGGAGAGAGTTTTCATATCATGGGGCTCAGTATCATTTTTCTCAAGGTGACCTCAGTTGTTGAAGTATGAAGGTTGTATTTGATATGTCACTTACTTTCTCTAAGTCAAAATAAATGAACCCGTGTCTTTAGATCATCAGAGATCCGCTTATGACCAAAAGTTGTTTTAATCCTGATTGGTGTTGGCTTTAAAAAGAATCCGAGCAGATTTCATTTGCCATCCTGAATAAGAGTTTGGAGGGTGATACTCTGCTGCGTGTGTAGAATGCCCCTAGATGAATTCTACTTTATTAGTTTATAGGCTTTCTTCTGAGCACTTGGGATGAGATCATGAAAGTGTAAATGGCTGTTATCTTCAAAGGCCTCTTTTATACTGACAGAACTCCACCTTACCAACTTGTATTAATAATCTATTGCAATCCTAATTAGTTCACGTCAAGGTCAGTGTTTTGTGGTGGATAAAATGACTGTAAACTCCAGAGAGTAAGTTCTTTATTCTACTACTTTAATGTGGAAAAAGGGGAGGGAGCACTGAAAGTACAAAAGAAGAGATTGATGAGGACTTTTTGTTTATCTGTAGGCTAAAGAAGTTTTAATATGGTGTAATTAGTCCACATAATCAGGAGCAACCTTTAAGATACCTGAGGCCATGCTACAATCATTCCTTTATCACTCCCAGTTGACTGTAGAGACTTCTTCATTCAGTTCTGCTTCTTTACTTATGGCACTTGTTTTCCAGTGGGAATAATCTACTTTTCAGCCTGATATTTACTTGTCCAGAACAGTAGACAGAGAGCAAGGGAATGTTTTGCTGTATCACAAACTTATGACTTTTTATGAACTTTTTGAACACCCTGAGGCAGAGTCCAGTGCCTCAGAAGCTGGGCACTGGGATAGCAGCAGCCCAGACCAGCAGGGTCATGGAGGGCATTGACCTGGAGAGGAAGGTGCAGGTAATCCTGCAAATACTGACTAAATGTGACTTCCAGGTCCTGGCCCAGGAGATACCATGCCACTTCCTTTCACCTGGCTCCACCCGTGAAAGAGAAACTGTGGAGGTGTTAACAGGGTGGGATTCATTTCACCTAGCCTGAAACATCCGTGTTTTGTATGTCTCCATCTGACACAGTTGTCTGGAATCTTTGAGTGGGGAGAGAAACAGCTGTTCCTTGAGTGTGATTCACCTGGCTTGGCTTGGATGTCTTATTTAGGTTGCAGTGGCTTGCACCCCACTAGCATCTCTTTTACCCTGTTGGCAACGAAGGGAGTCTAGACATGTAGCTCAGAGGTAGACAGCTACACCACAGATCATTCAAGTGGGAGGAATCCTCCCCCAGGACCCAGGGCACAGGAGATAACATAACATGCTGTAACAATTAGCACCGTGCTTTTACATCTGGGCTTCCAGGGCATGACCCAGGGCAGGCTGAAGGCAGCTCTTTCTCCTGGGAGCTGCAGAGGTGTGAGATGGGCTGATGGACCGGCTTCCCTGTGAGTACTGTACCCCACCTAAGCCCTGTTCTTCAGGTAGACTGCTTTCAGGGTAACTAGGATAACTAGAATAAAGTGGATACATCTCCCCCAAGCTGTTTTACAGGTTAACTTTCCTTGCTGGGGTGACATCAGGTAACTCACATGTGCTCTGACTCAGCCAAGTGCTCTGCTGAACTGCAGCCTTGCTTTTTGTGTGCATCGGTTCTCCTTTTGCTAAAATGAAGGTTGTAATGCTACCCTTCCTCAGGAGGCAGTGTGAGGATCAAGTAATTAATGAGCTGGGAAATATTCACATACCAGAGTGGTTCAGAGAAAGCAAGGAGAAGAGGAGCAGCCAGGACCTGGAGCATCAGGTTGTAGAAGGGAGCAGGCAGAAAGGATAGGACCAGGGGCTCTCTGCTCTCGGATGGGGTTTGCCAAATGGACAGGTCAGGGATTCCCCTCCAGGCTCAGAGATTAGATTTCCTAGAATGTGGATTTATCGAGAAAGATAAGGAAGCAATGACCTTGCCAACAGCTCTCATCCATGCTGCCTGAGTCCCTGAAGATGCCTTCCCTGCAGCTTTCTCCCTGGTGCCTCTGGAGCTCCAGGAACTTCAGTGACAAACAGCAAATAAATAAACAAGTGTATGTTGCCGAGAGAAGCTGTGGTGCCCCATTCCTGAAGGCCAGGTTGAATGGGTTCCTGGTCAGCCTGAGCTGATAAGGTGCAGCCGTGCCCACAGCAGAAGTTAGGGCTGGGTGGGCTCTGAGGCTCCTTCCAACCCAAACCCTTCTGTGATTCTCTGATTATCTGATTCTACGTGCATGCATGTATTCCTCCCTACATGCCATCCCTCTTCCTACAGCCCTCTGCATGGCATGACCTCCAGTGCTGTGCACACTGGGAGGAAGGGCAATGTTTGCTCACCACCAACACGCACGTGTGTGATATCTGTCTCTGATTTCCTCGCCTTTTCACTTTGTGCTTTACCCAGAGTACTTAGAGATAGGGGAGAGCACTGCAGCGGCACCGAGTCTGGCTGCCTGTCTGTAACAGAGGAGCCAACAGAGTGGAAGGTCAGGGCTGAATTGTTTTATTTCATTTCTTGTAGATGCAGGAGGGAGGGAAGAGGAGGATGGGTGGGGGGGAATGGAGTCTCCCTGTTAACAAATAGCTGCAGTTCTGCGGGGTGACTCATACCTCGTGAGACAAAGAACAATGCATCCTTAATTTGCAAAACTTAGCTTTCCAACTTCTGGGTGTCACTGGTATACTGGGAGACTTTGCAGTTTGCCCATAATGCCATCGTGTTCTTCAAAGCAGCAGTGACGCCAGCCCAGAAGGAGTGTGCTTACTCAGTAGGAGAGATGGTTTATATTTCATCTGAGCAGCTTATGTACTAACCTGCTAGGACAGCACATATGCTGATTGTGAAATCAGGGTTTTCACAGTTCGGCATTTGGAGCTGCCTGCACTTCCTGATTCTGACACCAAGTTAACTGTGAGCCCGGGGTTGTTTTTTAGGAGCCCCCTCCTCACAACCACTTACCATGGCTGGACTGCTACCTGCTGTTTCTTCACTGTGTATAGTGCATATAAAGTTGTGTATCTAGGCAGTTCGTTAGGGGCGCTTTAAACCTGAAGCGATACACATTTCTCCTTCTACCCCCAAAATACACACAGCTAGAACAGGTACCCTTTGTAGCATTTCCAGGCATCTTAAGATTATTAGAGCTCTTAATTTTTTGACGTGGATACAAAGAGGGTGAAGGAAATTCAAATAAATTGTGGGGAAGCATGATTTGTTTTTCTGCCTTCCCTGCCATTCATTTCCAAAGAAAAACTAGCAAAAGCCTCATTGACAGATTTCTGCTCTGTCACCACATTCAACACTAATACACTCAGAAGCGCCGATTTGCACTGTTTTCTTCCTCGAGACCCTTTCTGGCACAGTGTTGGAAAGGAGTGAGCTAACTTGCTAACAAGGGACACAGAGAGCAGTGGGAGGTAGAAATGGAATGAGAAGGGAGTGAAGAGCAGAGGTAGTATGAAGAGAAGAGCAGGCACCCCAGTGCCTGCTCACATTGCTCTGTGTCTGTAGGTTTTCATGGCCTTCTGTAGCCAGTCTTTCTCAGGGCTTGGCACTTTTCTATGTGGCCGTGCTATACCTAGAGTGCTGTACATTGGGGAGTGCTGTGTCACCACCAACAGGGCAGCTAGAACCAATAGAGACAGCAGGTTGGGAAATCTTTCTCCTCAAGGCTCGTATTTTTCTCTTACAGTTTGATGCCTGAGTGTGGGAAAATTCTCCCACCCTCCTATCCCACAGCAGATGTTTTGCTTCCAGAACTTTTCTGGTCTTCGTCGTATTCCATGAAACCACAGTAATACTGAACTAAAATGAAAGCAAACATAGGTAGGAGATGTCTGCCAAAGATCTGTCCTTCAGTGAGGGGGATCCTAGGTGGGAATTTGGGTGATCATTTTTCCCCCCACCATAACTTAGAAATTTCCAGACACACAACATATCTGTCACTGTCGTTCTTGACCAAAATAAGTTCTGACACTCATCAGCAAGCTGAACTTTTCAAGGCCACAGAGGGGAGTGAGTGGTCATCCCCTATGTATTTCCAGTGGGAATTAGAAGGCTTCAAAAAACTTTCCCTCTGGGCAAACCAGAGCTCGCACCCACCTGAGCGCACACTGCTCTGTGACAGCGGTTTCCTCAGCCTGGCGCGTGGAGGGAAACCACCCTGCGGGCTGCAGTCACTGCCGGTGGAATTTTACAGTTTGCTCTGTAATTTTCCAGCTCCTCGTGTTCCAGCGCTGAGAGGTATGAGAATACCAGCCTTGTGTGGAGGCCACGGCTGCCTCTGCTGCTGCCAGGGATGAACTTGTCCTTTGGAAAGTCCCCCTTCTTTGTGCTCCTGACTAATTCCTTCAGCTGCCGGCAGATGACACGCCTTTTCACGGTGCTGCGTTCAGCTGAAGATTTGCTGGCAGCAGAGCGAGGGAGGGCAACTGAATCATCTCAGAAGCGCTGCTTTAGAGGGGCTTAGAGAACCATGTGCTGCTCAAACCATCACCTGTAGCCTATGGGGCTGGGAATGACTGAGAGAAAGACACAGAAACTAGGCAGAGAGGTGCCGACAGGAAATATGCTGGGAAAGGGGTGAAGGATGAACAGCAGCTTCTAGACATCCTTCTCCTGAACACAAAGTATTCCTGTGCTCACAGTCCCTTTCCCCTATTAAGCAAGATGCCTCTCTGAATGAACAAGTCCAGTCAAGATGATTCCTGCCTTGTACTCGAAGGGAAAGTCACACTATAAAAACTGTTTCCCTTTGGAAAGATGAGCAAATCAGACCAGGGAGGGAGGGTGGATGAGTCCCAGACTCAGAAAAGCTTTTCAAGGTAGTTCAGAATCCCGCTCTTCCCTTGTCTGCCTCTGAGTTGACACCAGGAAACTAATCCCAGCTTTCATTCACCCCGTCCCTTCTGCCAGTTGGTGCCTTTCAAGTGCTCACCAGGATGGCGGAGGAACTGCAGAGCTCAATGCTATGCGACTTTGGGCTTTGTTGCATATGACTGACAGCAATTTTTGCAACTTGAGAAAAAAGCCTGGCAACAGCAGCAGCCGTTTCACAATACGTCTTCATCGCGCTGTGCCGAGAATGACAGGATCCTCACTGCTCTGGCTGGTGGCTTGTCACCACCCAGCACCTGGAGTGACTTCTTCAGCTCCCGGCAGTGGCTTTGTAAAGCGTGGTCTGTCCAGGCAGCTTTGCTTCTAGGTGGCAGGTGCCCTCTGCAAGAGAGGGCAGCAAGTGGCACTGCAGCCTGGCAGCCAGGGCAATTAGCCTGCGGGGCCTGGCTGACTCAGGGCGTACCTGCTGCCTCGCACCCGCCAGCTCCATCCTCCTGACTCACATCCTGCTGCTCCTCCGCAGCTCCCAGCAACGTGCTGCAACACCCCAAGCTTTGGCCACACGGCAACCAGCTGGGAGCTGACAGCTGTGTCGCAGCTGTGGTGGTACACGGAGAGCTGCCTGCTCTGCTGTGGGAGTGAGGGCACACTGGGAAGTGCATGGGATCCAGCCCAGCGCACAGCCTTTTTGGTTCACAGGTACACAGTGGGACCTGTTACCTGGTTTGAATTGCAAGCTTAAAGTTTTAAGTATTACTTCATGAATAGTATGTCTCACTGATCTTCCTGTAAGTGTCCCTGTTCATTTCAGGGGAGTTGGGCTAGATGATATGTAGGGGTCCCTTCCAACTCAAACAGTTCTATGAATCTATGAATATGCGGTGTTTTAGGCAGCCTGTTATGAACTTATATTTGTTATACAGAAAGAATGAGGTGACAGGAACAAACATTTTGCTAGTGTCTGAAGCAATGTCCTGAGCTGGCAGTACCAATCAGAGCAGTCCTAACAGGACTGACTGATGCCTCCCGGGTGCCTGACAGCAGCAGGGTGCTCTCCAGGAGGGTGAAAGTGCGTGGCTTGATGTTATAAAGCACATACAAACAGCACTGCAGGACATTGAAGGAGGGAGAGCGACTTTTTACAGTCTGGTAGTGATAGGACAAGGGGGAACGGTTTTAAACTCAGAGAGGGGAGAATTGAGTTAGATGTTAGGGAAAGTTAGGCACAGCTGCCCAGAGAAGCTGTGGTGCCCCATCCCTGGAGGTGCCCAAGGCAAGGTTGGATGGGGCCCTGGGCAGCCTGAGCTGGTGGAGGTATCAGGGGTTTGAGCTGGGTGGGCTGGGCGGGCTGCGAGGCTGTGCGAAGCTCTGTGCGGGCTCCGTGCCGGGCTCTGTGCGGCTCCGCACCGCCATCTGCCGTCCGGTCCCTGCCCAGGCTGCTCTGCCTTTCTCCCCCGTCGGGAACGTAGAGCGCCGGGACCGCCAGCAGCATCCCGACAGGAGGAAAGTGGCCTTATCCCGAGTCTCACACCGGAGCTCTCGTTTCGTTCAGCTATTAAGCGTTATGCAACGTTTGTACAGTTTAATTACAAGTTTTTAAAAGGAGCCGAGCACAACCTTTTCGTGGCAATAAAACATGACGAGGCATGAAAGATGGTTCCATGCTTTCTGCTTAATAGCTTGTTAGGCATGAGGCTGGAGGCTGAAGAGCTAGTGACTAGGCAGCAAGGTGTGAATTATTGCACCATAATTCTCGCCCTGGAGTGCTTTATTGCAATTAATAACTGTTTTCATGTTTTTAAATACATTTTCTCACACCATAAAAAGCAGAAATGGAAAGTACTTGCTAATGGGAGAAATACCGGGAGAACTGGGCACAGCTCATCGACCGGAGCAACCTCTTTGGTTTTGTGCTATTCTGATCTGCCTTAAAATGATTTTGAAGCTCAAATACAGCGTGGGCCCGCAGCTCCGTTGTTTCCCTTTGTTGAAGGAGCTCTCCCTGCAAATGATTCAGAGCAGGGAAGCAACTGCCCTGTCTTTTCAGCGTATCTTCACCTGAATAACCTCAGCCACACAAACCCATGCATTCCTTGCAGTAGTCTGTCCACTTCTGAGAAATATATCTGTATTTGGAAAGTAGAAAACAGAAAGGAGCAGTAGACTCAGGAAGGGCTCATTGTCTTCTTTTTTCTTTTTTCTTTTTTTTTGGGAGGGGGAGAGGGAGGGAGTAGCCCAGTTCTGTGGCAAATTCAAACCCGTTCCAATTCAATTTAGGATGAACCAAAAGCTGAAGAAAAGCAGATATCCCAAAAAAATAAAGCACTCACTGAGAGCCCTAATCCAGATCCTGCTAAGGCTGTTGGGAGTGCAGCCCTTGCCCCTACTGGGAGCTGAATCTGCCTCTCAATGCTGAAATGCTGCCATAAAGATGCTACTGCTTGGAGCATCTCCCTTATGAGGAAAGGCTGAGTGGCCTGGGGCTGCTTGGCGTGGAGGAAAGAAGACTGAGGTGGGATCTCATTGCTGTAAATATCTAATGTGAAGGAGTCAAATGTATGGGGCCAGGCTCTTCACAGTGGAGTTCAGCAACAATCAGCAATGACTAATGGGCATAAACTGAAATACAGGAAGCTTCATCTGAACATGAGAAAGAACTTCTTTGAGGATGACAGAGCACTGGAACAGGATGCCCAGAGAGATGGTGGAGTCTCCTTCTCTGGAGATACTCAAGATCTGCTTTCCTGTGTGACCTGCTGTAGGGAACCCACTTTAGCAGGGAATTGGACCCAGTGCTCTCCAGAGGTCCCTTCCAACCCCTACAATTCTGTGATACCTTTCTCCACTTGTTATTAAACAGTCCTGAGAGAGATGCTTGGGGTCAGTCAATATAACCTGCTTTAATGTGTGTGTAACATAATACGCTGTATTAACATCGCTGAATAGATTGCTTAATCAACTTGATGTCAAAAAGCTGATCTTTAGTAGCTAATAGCAAATACAGGGACTGGGAATACAGGTAACAAGATGTAGAATTGATCGGTAGAACTTTCTTTTAAGAAGGACTTAATGGGATTGTGAGATTAATGATGGGGGTTCTCTGGTTGGCTGTCACCAACCCCAGGGGTTGGTAATGATAGCAAATGGAGGAGGTAGGTCAGGTGCCCTGGTAGTCTCTCTCTGGATGTTAGCAGACATGTTTGGTCCATTACTTAATTTCTGGTCTAGACACAACACAAGGTAATTGTAGTACCACAGAATGAGAAGAGATTGTATTTTGTTCTGTCCACACTTAGTAAATCTGTGACAAAGTCTTGCCTCCCTTTCTGCCACTACAGCTGCTGCTGTGGCTTTTCCTGCATCTTCTTATACTGTTAGGGTGCTTATTGCACCAGGGGCTGTGTTATGAAGCAGGAGTCATGCTGAGCAAGGTACAGGACAGACCCTTAGCCCTATCCTGAAGAGCAGCAATGGAAGAGACAAAGGAAAAGTGAAGGGTAGAGGTGCCCTGCCAGTTAATGGAAGCTGTAACAGAAGGGAACAGGCAGTGTGTCCTCCCCCAGGCTGACAAACAAGGGTGGGTGGCAGCGACTTCTCCCCTCTTCCCTTCAGTGCTGGGAGCTGAGGACCTGCAAGCTAGTGATAAAACATTTCCAGTCAAAGGCACTCAGCTGCAAAACAAACAAGAACAAATACTGGGGATACGGCCAACTTGGGATGCGCTCCACAACTCCTCACTTGAAAAACAGCTTCCCCGCCACCACAAAGCAGGGAAAACAGGAGCAGTGCGGAGTGCTCTCCCTCCTGACAAGGCAGGAAAACAGAGAGGCCATGGCCTCAGTGGGAACCTCCTTCTGGAATGACAGCACTGGGCAAAGCCCTTGGAGAGGGGTGGTGGAGAGCAGTGTTGGCTTCCACAAGGCCCCAGGCAGGGACTGCCTCTGCAGAACCTCCACACTGGGCTGGGTGTGTTCTCCAGCACACGTATCATGGCTCCAGCACTCAGCAGAGCTCCTGAGTGGAAATCAGTGGGACTGACACCAAAGTAAGGGAGCCACAGAACCACAGAACCATTAAGGTTGGAAAAGACCACTAAGATCATTCAGCCCAACCACCAGCCCAGCCCCCCCACGCCCACTGCCCACGTCCCTCAGTGCCACATCCACACGGCTCCTGAACACCTCAGGGACGGTGACTGCACCACCTCCCTGGGCAGCCTGTGCCACTGCAGCACTGCTCTGAGAAATGTTTCCTAATATCCAACCACATTTAATTAACCCCATTTTAGAAGTAAAATACGTGTGGGGTCAGGCCATTACAAAGTTCACTGTTCCAAAGCTTTGTGGTATTTATCCTAACGCTACCCCTAGAGACTGAATTCCCCCGTCTCTTTCCCTGTCATCTCTAATAAGCAATGGCCATACATTAACAACGAGGTGATGTTACAGCTCCGAACATAGCAGGCTTTGTGCCTGTGCCCTTTTGTTTGTTGCTCCTAAAATCCATTTAATCCAATTGGATGTTGCTTTTAAAACAACGTGAGTCAACTGAATCTATTTTTAAGGAAGTCTGCCTGAAAAAAATTAAATATTAATATCTGATTTTGAACGATTTGGAAAATCTTTAGTACACCTTATTTTATTCTGCAACTGCCTTTGCTAGCTATTTTTGAAAGGCTCCGAGTTTTGTATAAATCCTCCTTGCAAAATGGGCGAAACAAACAAAATGTAAAACTCATCTCCATAAAGCACAACAGAATAATAATTTCCAGATGGGCTTTCTGATGGAAGATCAAAGTCCTTCATCTCAGACTTGGGAAATTTCCCTTCCACGCTGGTATCAGTTTTATCTCAATGCAGTCTGTCCCAACATTGGATTCTTTCAAAAAGACAATTAGCTAGATGGAGCTGCGGGAGACTGCGCTTAGTGCTGAAGAATATGGAAAAAGATTTTGCTAAAAAAAGCAAAAAATGTTGTGGGTAGGCAAAGGGAGGATGAATCTTTCTCACTTTGAGTTGTGCAATAGCTAGACATTTCTATACACTCAAAAATGCCAGTTTCAAATGCAAATATTAAATAAGCAAAAGAGGGCTGTTTCTACATTGGTGCAACCAGTTTGGACAAACTCCCAGCTATGCATCTTTGATTTCAAACATCTCGAGGCTAGAAAATAATAGCTTAGTGGTTTTCCATATTTAAGTAAATGTTTTATGCATCTATGCAGTTTCAGATTTTTCTTCCAAGAACCAGAAGTTTCTCCTGAAAGCCTGTACGCACTGGGCATCTGCATTTTCAGCTTAGCAGTTCCAGAGTTTGCGTAGGGGTTCCTGTTTCTGAAGTTCAGTCACTGCTAATAGGTTCACCCATACCTCTGAGTTTTTTCTGTTTATTATACATTATAAGTACCAAAAAAAGATGTACAAAATACCTCTTCATTTAATCCAGGCTGAGATTTTCAAAAGGTGGAGGAAGTCAAATTCCCCCAGTCCCATTCCTCCAATTAGGAATCTGCCTTCTGGAGGAGATGAGCTTCACTCCCTCTCTCTGTCTCTCCCACGCTGGCACATTTCCATCTTGTTTTGCTCTCTCTACTTGGAAGCTTTCACAGAAGCACTCCCAGTACAGTATTTTTGTCTTTGTGGTGCCATGCAGGACGTGTCTTTCTGGCAGAAAGGGCTGTGACTGCACAGCCTGAAATACTAATGGAGTTCAGTAGTGAGCAGGTTTTTCACCCGGCAAAGTCTTTTCCCTGACCGCTTTTCCCAACGACATGAAACAGTAGAAAGCTTTGCAAGAAAAAAATCAACCAGTCAAAACTCACAGATGTACAACTCATATTTGAGGAAGCAATTCATCTGCAGGTCTCTTGGCAAAGGGGATTATGGAACCGAAAAGTAATTGCGTTGCCATCTAAGTTTCTACATCCACCACGTGGTTTGGTTCACATCTTGGATATTGTTTTATCATTCAAATCAGCCTATAGGTCTCTTTCTCATTGCAGACACAAGGCAAGTGCAGCCATCCCCGCCGTGGTCCTATGACCAGTCCTACCAGTACCTGGGCTCCATCGCGACTCCCTCGGTGCATCCTGCCACACCGATATCGCCTGGCAGGGCCAGCGGCATGACGTCCCTCACCGCAGAGCTTTCCAGCCGCCTCTCAGGTGAGCCTCTGCAAATTGTTGGTGCTGGGTTGCCCATGCAGTGATCACTGTGTCCTCGGGTGCTGCTGCTGCAGCTTTTCCCTGCTGCTGGTGAAGCATATTTTGAGCCTTCTGCAGAGAGCCATCTCAGCTGGTTGACTGGGATTTGCGCAAAGAGTGAAGAAATGAGGTTTGGGTCCCAACATAGTGTTCTCAAAAGAGAAAGAAACAGGAGAAAGTGGCTACTTTGAAGATGTCTGGAACTATAAAAATAGTTGAGATAGGGGAACTGTCATATCTGCCAAGAAATGAATGCCACAGACTGGTTCTGTTTCCTTCCTTCTCTCAAAATTCAGACCAGAGTACAACAGATTATGGGTGGACATGCTGCGTGCAGGATGGTGTTTTTTGACACGTTATTGTTGCGCTGTACTGTCTTGTTACATCTTTCTGAAATAGTACTGCAGGGATTTACAAGCCAGCATAAAAATACAGCTTGAAAGTGAAAGCTACCCCCCTGGTTTGCACTGTGCTCAGCTGACCATCTGCTGACTCTAACCCCCACATATTGAACCAATATGTGTGTGTTCAATAGCAGAAAATTTCCTAAAATGAATGAGAGACATATAATCCAACCTTGCACATGGCTTTCTCAAAAAGCATATTCTTTGGCCATACATATTGCTCTCATTTGAATAATCAGGGCAAACTATTTCATTAAGGATTTTACTTCAAAAAATCATGTTTCTTGTCTAAACAAACAGCCGGCTGGAGGGTTTTTAGACACGGTGCTTCAAAAGACAAAGGATATCAGACATACTTAAAACACCTTCACATTAACTTTTGTTGTCCTGCTTTTTGCCAAAGTAGGCAGAAGAAGCCCTCCTCTGGTGAGTGATGTGTCTAGGCAGTTTTAAGAAGTTTGATTTCTTTCTCAGGAATGAGGTGTGGAAGCACCCTTTAATATCTGGCAGGTTGTCAGATGTCATCTTTGGCCTTAGCCACCCTCAAGCTCCTACCACTCCACACCATGGTCTGTCTTACCGTGTTAAATCTAACGGTGCGGGGGCTTGGGGGAAGGAAATGTGTTCGAGGGTCCCGCTGATCTTCCAGAAGTCAAAAAGACAGAAGGCAAACTGAAAAAGGAAGCATACCACATGCGTCAGAGCTTTTCTGAGAAATTCATATAAATTCATCAAAGAGTGCTGGCTGTGCAGTTGACGAGCTTTCAGAGCTTGGCGCTGGAGTGTGTCTGCTCTAGCTTTAAAATTGGCCAGAGCCAAGAGCTTTGTTTTCCCTCTGCTTCTTCTCATGAGTATTTCCTTCAGCGTATGGCTCCTCTTCTGCAGACTCCACACCTTGTCTGGTGGAAGAAGTTGTCTTCTGGAAACATTTTTTCTTAATTATGATTGCAGTAATTTTAATCACGCATAGCTACTAGCTCTAGGGACTGACACCTTCCATTAATCTGAGTCACAATGAAGATCCTTTCTAGAGAAGCCATTGTCTGCTCTGCTTGTGTAATCTGTGCTCGTCAGAGGAGGAGATGGTGGGACTGGGCGTCTTTTCACTTGTGTCAGACAAAACAGAGCATAATTTGGCCATCCTATAAAAAGCTTTTTATAAAAAGCTCACTTAGGATGAGAAAGATTTCTAGTACAATTGAAAGGGGGAAAAAAAGCCCAACTCCCACATGTAGCTTTCCGCTTTCAAAAGGCATTGCTGTTGTTATCCCTTTTTATATGCTTACTAGAGCCAAGATTTTTGGAAATCATAACAACTATGTAGACACTATATGAAGACCCACATATAAAGACCTCAAATGAACGTGATTTTTTTCTGATTTTGGTAGTTTCAGAAGTCAGTGTAGAACTGTGTTGCTAAATGCTAACAGCTGGGCTAAGCCTATGTGTGTAGAACTCACCTGTGTATTTTGAAAGGACAGTGTGTGCTCCAAGGAGCTTCCCGTTTGAGTCAGCAAGGAGAGACTACACAGAAGCTGAACAATTTGTATTTAGGTCCTATCAGTGTCTGTGGTGACTCGTGATTCTAAGCAAGAAGGCTGAGATCTGTATCCATGTTCCCCACCCACCTGCTGAGGATGAGGGCACTCTGGAAATGTAAATTGCATGTGCTGTAAGATCTCTGTGAGCAAGCACGTACACCTACAGAACATGGTGAGAGCTTGGCACTCCTCTTTAATTGCTGCTTTACTGCAGTAAATCCAAAACATCCAGACCTGTTAGCACTGTGTGTTAGAGATGGGGTGCGGGATAGCTCAGTTCTTTCCGTGGCAACACTACTTTAGTTAATTGTGGAACGGGATTCTGATGTTGATAATTGCCTTGCAGAGGTGCATTTCTGCTCTGCCAGTTTGACAGTCTCTGCTTTCCTTTCCTGCAATCCAGGTGCTTCTGACTTGACGGCATTCAGTGACCCCAGAGTGGGGATTGACCGCTCCTTCTCCGCGCTCCCTTCCATTTCTGATCCTCGGATGCACTACCCGGGAGCGTTCACCTACACGCCAACCCCCGTCAGTTCGGGGATAGGGATCGGTATGTCTGCTATGTCCACGGCCACCAGATACCACACTTACCTCCCACCTCCGTATCCTGGTTCCTCTCAGGCCCAAGGCAGCCCATTCCAGACCAGCTCACCTTCGTACCACCTCTACTACGGAACCTCCGCTGGGTCCTATCAGTTCTCCATGATCTCAGGAGGAGACCGGTCCCCCCCGCGCATCCACCCCCCTTGCACCAATGCTTCCACAGGATCGACACTCCTCAACCCCAACCTTCCCAATCAAAGCGATGTGGTTGAGGCAGAAGGGAGCCACAGCAACTCCCCAACCAACATGGGTACCACGGCAAGGCTAGAGGAAGCGGTTTGGAGGCCATACTGAATGCATTTTAAGTAGTCGTGGGCCAGGACTAACGTGCTTTCGATTTACCGATGTCCGTAGGTATCCCATAAACACCTGTCTTGCTTATGGGCCCTGCCATGTTCATACATCAATTCCAGAAGCAAACTCTCCAGAAGTCAGCGGTCCCAGGAGCAGTGGCACGCATTGGGCCAGCTGCGTGGCTGGTGAAGTGATGCCACGCCAGCAGGGTACCCCCCAGGGGGCTGAGCTTCTGGAAAGGAGGACATTCAGGTTGGTGGCCTGTAGGTAGTGAGGGTGAGTAGGAAGATATCCAGGCTGTTTTCAGGCTTGTGGCTTTCAAACATGCCCAGGTTTGAAGGTCTCCACAGCCCTAAAGAGATTTTCAGTTCACTTCTGTTTTTAAGACTTAAGACCCAACAGAAACTTAACGAGTTTACTGCATCTTATGGACGTATTAACTATAAGGAAGTATAGGAAGATTCTCAGAGGGAAACTGTGAACGCTTCTGTTTTAGCAATGCTGTGAATGAGAGGTTTTATATGTTGGACTTCAGTTTTTCCTTTCCTTTTTTTTTTTTTTTTTTTTAAATGACATTGTGTATTCTGAAGAATATGGAATTTTTTATTGCTGTTTTTTTTGTTGTTGTTTGTTTGGGTTTGTTGATTTTTTTTTAAGGATGCAACTCATCCTGCTTTGCATCTAATTTGTTTAATTTCTCTTGGCACCTTATAAATCACAAAAAAAAAAAAAAAAGAGATTTTACTTTTTGTTGTTGTTTTAATCACGCTTGCTTCTTTCTTGCTTTGTCAACTGAAAGAATCAGCCCCTTTTTCAATGAGTTAATTTAACTTTTTTTCTCTTGGACTTTTTTTTTTTTAATAGAACGGCTACAGCCTTGGGTCATTTTCAACTACTGTACTACTTTGATGATATTTATGCTTGATATTTAGACTTTCTTATTTGTTGATACTATTATTATTTAAGTATGCCTATATTAAAAAGATCAGTAATCGCCTTTTTTGGTAGCAGCCAAAGTTGAATTTGTCACATTGAAAAAGGCTGGAATAACGATGGGTAAAGTGACCTCCTAATTACCTAGAAATATTGTTTACAGTTATCTCCCTTTCATTTTACTCAGCTAGGTGAGTCCAGAGCCTCAGAGCTGTTTGTTTAGATGCCCCACTCCCACTGAAACAATTGAGGCATCAAAGTCCCCATGAAGGCACTGTGCCTTTCCCCCCAGCGGAGTCATCTCTCCACACCCCTTCCATGTTTTTCCTTCGTCACCAGTGGTGATGCTCAGGATCAGTACTCAGGAGGTACTTATAAGGCAGTCTTTTGTATTCCCTCAACTATGTAAGTCCCCACACAGCCCTGTTCTGCGCTGAGCTTCCCTTGGCTTCCTGGTAGAGGCTTCATAGTCTTTCAAATCAAAAGCCAGCACACAGTTAGCATGGCAGGAGTGAAGTGAAGAAGACTGATATAATCAATGTGAGACTTGCTCCCAGCTCAGTGGAGCCAAGATTTGCAGTACAAGAGCCATGTTTGAGTGTACTGGAAAAGAGATCAATTTGTGCATCACAAAATAGCTCAGACTGAACAGAGTCAAGTTCATCTGGAAAGCAGGCCAGCAAAGAAGGGGCCTTAATGGTTCTTCCATCACTATATACTGAGGGAAGAGGAAGGAGATTTAAAATCTGTGCACAAACTATTTGGTCCTGTAGCAAATATGCACAGCTTGTACTGGGAGCATGTTAATACAGTCGTCATCATTGCCCATCGTTACAGCACAAACATATCAGATGTCACTGTAAAGTTTATGGCACTATTTTATTTGAGGGTTTGGTCTGAACGCAGCTGTTGTACTACTCACTAATTACAGACTGCTGATGTTGACAAGTGTGCGTTCCAAATGATCCGATTATTATTTAATGTACTTCTTAAATGAGTGAAACAATTGCAGGTCAACTCAGAGAATATTTGAAAGCAGGACTTCAGATCAGTGTTTGATGTTTAAAAAAAAAAATATGAAAAGGATTCAAATTAAAAAGATCCTTGGCTGCAGGCAGCAGAACAGCTGGACTTATTTAAAACCATTTGTTTTTCAAGTTTTCTTTTTTTATATATATGATTTTGCTTCTTTGTTTGAGTCAGATGCAGTAGCACTTTGGTATTGAAAAGTTACAAACTGAAGAACTTGCATTGTCAACAAGGTCATCTTTGTGCAGAAAATAGAGGGTGTTTCAAGAGATCTCAGCAAAAGTTCGAAATGGTTCTGCTGAAATATATACGTGGCCTCGTGCTTTTGTTTAGCGTAATGGAATTTATCATTTTCTAGAGTTTGCTCTGATCAAAAAAGGCAGAAAGCATCAAAACCAGTATCAGAACAGTTAAAAATGCATTTTGGAAGTATGGAGACCTTGCTGAATACGGAAATAGAGAGACCCTACCCTTGCATAGTTGGAATCTCACCTCATCAGTAGCCTAAAAAAAAAGTCCTCCCTCACTAAACAGTAGCTCTGTTGCAGAATCCATTTTACACATTCTCTCGCACTCGCCGTGCAGTTCAAATCCCCATTGACCACGGCTTTCATGTCTGCCTTGTGACTGGACCACCCAAGCACGTAGTACTGCGAGTGGGAACCCAAAGGTGAGGGTGAGGAACCGCAGAGGAGCCGCACAGGGCACAGCTGCTCCCACATCAGTCTCTCCCCACATCCACGACTGCTGCCCGCTGAAGCCTTAGCCTGTTTCAGCCCATAGTGTTGTACTATCCCCTCCTGAAACTAAACTGATGGGAAGGTGAGCCCAGTCTGCCGGCCAAGCGGTCAGGCCTAACGTTTGACGTTTCTTACGGCTACACGCCTGCTTTCTTCACAGCTGCCCTGAAGTGGAAGTTTAATTTTACACTCCCTGCTGTGAACAGTTTGAGAAAGTGTGGAGCTGGTCGCAGCACAGCACTTTGTGTTTCTGAAACACAACCAGAATGTGGGGTTTCCCACCTCCTCGCCCACCATCACTGCCAGCAGCTCCTGAGTCAAACTTCTCTGTGCACACCGAACACAGAACAACACAGTGCTCCCCTTACAGAGGAACATCTGAGTTTATCATCCCATTAGTCTGTTTAATCACCGTGAGCTACAGTGTATTCACACAAGTGCTTATGAGACACCACAGTTCACTCAAATCTCTTTTTATAGCCATCCCCTGCCCCGCTCAGGACAGCAAAGCTCCCTGAGGCTGTAAAAACTCTTGTGTCATTCCTCTCATATCTAAACAGCACTTGGCAGGCAAAAGGAGGACAGCTAGGTAAAACACTTCCCCCATTCACATGCCTCCAAATTATAGTGTAGAAGTATATATTTTTATATGTAATATATATATATTTATATAGTTTTATCATCCCAGTTGCTGAATGGAATAGCACTGTTGTGCTTCCCTTTGCAAGTCTCGGTCAGCAGAGTGCCTTAGGCTCCTTCCCCTACCGATGTGCAGTAGTTGATGGCAGTCTCTACTATCAGCTTGTGTGTTCCTCTCACAAGACACAGCTTGTTGTCCAGAGGCAGCCTCATCCACCAGTTCCAAAGTAAACACAGGGCTGACCGCCTGTTTGCATAAAGACCCCTTACTTTGCTCTCAGCGTTTCTGCTCACTTCCAGAGTTCCCATTTGGCTTCCAGAGCAGAGTGAAGGAGCTTTAGTGCAAGAGGAGGCAGACGCAGGGAGCGTCGTTGCTACTAAGGATTTTACTTGCAGAATTATGCCAAATAAACTTCTGGAAAGGAGAAAAACGGTTTCCTCCAAATGGCCCACAGTCTTTGTCAGAGTGTTCTGAATTGCCTGCACTCTTGAAACATTCATTACTGCTTTCTGGATGACCTTCTCCATTAATGTATTTGAAGATTCAGGATAAGTGGATCATTTTCAATTCGGGCAAAACACTTTCTTGTTTTCCTGCTTCGTAACATTCTTGTGTTTTATTTTTGTTAACCTTGCTTGGTCAGTACTGATCACTTGGCATTTTTCTCCTTGTCCTCAGAGGGTTGCATCAACAGAGTTACTTGTATTTATGTATGTAAATAGAGTTCAAAAGCTTCACAGCAAAATATTTAGTGCTTGTAATTACTCTGCTTTTTTTTTTTTTTCCTTTTCGTTTTCCTGTGTTTTTAATGAACTTACCTTTGTTTGCTTAAATACTCCAGTGAGACTTATTTCTTTCCAAATTAGTTATTTTAGGCTTCGAGATAAACTACATTTTATTCACTTTTGTAAACAGTTATAGCATGGTCCCTATCCAACACTCTTCACTTTTTCTTTTTCTTTTTTTTTTTTTTTTTTTTTTTTTTTTTTTGTGGTAGGGGAGAAACGATTGTGCAAAAAATCTGTGGGTTATTTGTGGTATCCTGGGTGTGACAGTGACACACTTTTCTTTCAAACACAAACTCAACTTTCAGTCTGAGGGGGTGGCATGGCAAGTCAGAGGGGAGGCCTGGTGGGAGACGCGCTCCTATCAGGACGGCATCAAAGTGTGTTCGTTCAGCATTTACTGGGTCTGTTTACAAACCAGATGCTGCAGCATACTGGAACAGTCACATTTTCCTTTGACGCTGTCATGCTGAACATTTCCAGAAGGGGAAACTACCAGGTTTTGGAAGTTTGCTTTTTTGGTTTTTGATCACAGGGGGATTTTTCTTCCGGGGGTGGGAAGGGGGGCTGCTGTTTTTTTGGAACCAGAAAGGAAAAGAGAATAGAGTAGATTTTTTCCCCCACTACAGAAAGTCTCCAGATACCACGTCAGAGTAGACTCTTGCTGTACATACGGATGGCTGTGTCCAGCTCCACGGGAAAACTCATTACAACTAGCACGCAGAGCAGCTGGACTGCTGCGTTAGTTTTAATGAAGACTTTCTTTCTTTCTTTGTACCACAGTTTCCTCTGTAAATTCAGTATCATAATTAGTGTGAATGACAAATAAAACGTTTGACAAGTATGCGCATTGGCCTGGTGCATTCTTTCATCAGGGAGAAACCGACTGTCACAGGAAAAGTACCCATCAGAGAACGATACTGAGAGTGTATCACTCACAACATCAAAAATACATTTCTGTGGGGTTTTTTTTTTAATCTATTTATTGCTTTTTTTACATTAAATTGACGTTTTTCTGATGCAGAATGACCTGTCTTGCTATCCAATAGGACCATCAAAACAAGACTCAGATGAGACTTTGCATGTACAGAGGCTTGGTAATTGAACTGTATCTCCAACGTCTTGATTAAATTCTTCAATGGTCTAAAATCTCCTATATCTGTTATTTTTCTTCCTTCATTTTATGCTTCTTGGGCTGGATCCTCTTTGATATTGATGAGTTGAATCTTATTTTTAGGAGTACCAAAACAGACAGTTTGAAGTCTTGCTACTTTTGAGATACACTGTTGTTTTTTTCCCCTCTCTTTAAATAAATAATGGAACAGTAGTGTCAATGAAACATTAATAAGGGAGAAATCAAGCTTTCAAATAGAGAAAAAGAAGAGTCAATAATGAAAGTTCAATCTGAAAGCCCCAGTATCTACACATAAAATCTTCTAGTATTGGCCTGACAGAGTAAGAGTACATTGCATCATATTGAAGAAGTTTTCAGTAGTCCACTTCTATACAATAATATATGCATGCAAAGATTACCTTTCATTTGTTTCTCTCAGTGAAAAACAAGCTGCAAAGCACACTATCACAGGTATATTTTTTCTAATATCTCATCAGGTAGCATTCCATCTCCTAAATGATAAGTCATAGTATCATTTTAAAATTGGGATCAAGGGACTATGAGAAAACAGTTACCAAATTCCAAGCACTTAACTTTCTAACCTCTTTCTAACCTCTTTAGGCTGAGCTAACACACGCCTCTGACAAGGTTACTGCTCAGTCTGAGCACGTCATTTCTTTCTGGCACAATCCTACATTATCCTCACAGTATTGCACCTACATTTTTGCAAGGGTCACCCACAGAGATTTTTCTCCTTAGCCCCTGAAAACCAAGAGCACTTCTTCAGAGGTGGATGGTCGAGCAGAGCACAGATTTATTTTGTTTTCTACTTTAACACAGCAGGAAGAGAAGCTATAAATAGTGACAGTCAAAACAAAAACCAAAATTTTTACGCCCAAGGGCAACTCAGCAGAAGTATTTGTAGCTGGATTTCAAAGACTATAGGGAGGACGTATAAGCAGAGTTTCCATTTCATATGGGAGGGGAAGGCAAAGGACTGCAGTGGCCACTTGGACATGATGCACACGTTCCACCATTCCCTTAGTGCAGACCAAAGTTACCCGTTTTCCCCAGGCTGAGGGGAGGAAGCAGAGGCAGCTGCCCTCCCTGCACTCTGCTCTCTGAGGAGCTGCCCCTGGGCATCCTTGTGAGGCAGGTGGCTTGGCCATGCCTTCTTCTGGTAGCTGAGAGAGGCCAGCTCAGCCCCACCTCTAGCATTATGAGGGGGAGGAAGAAGAAAGAGCAAAAAGGTGAGGAATACAAAGGCTGGAGGCTGCTGTTTGTGAGAGGAGGGGCTGGTGGGGTGAACCCACACAGTTGTTGACTTGCTGTTCTACCCTTACACTCTGACTGACAGCTTTTGACGGGCTTTAATTATAAAGGCCATTGTCATGGGTGTTCTCTGCACTGCTTTGTTTGACTTGCGCAATGAGGAAACCCCTCCCTCTGGAGTCAGGCTTCAGAGCTAAAGCAGCTTATTAAATAATATCCGCCTGAAAGGCACTGTACGACTCAACACAGCTGTCCTGGAAAGACAACACAGGTGTGTTACCTTTGGTTTACATGGCTTTTTTCCCTCTTTTCAGTGGCTTGTCACACAAGACAACAGGCTTGGATTAGTGGTGAGTGTACTGTGCCCAGAAGTTGCACTCTTTTTCTGAGCAGGCACAATAATCCTGGTATTGGTGCTATGTGTGCGGTCACGGAGCTGACTGTAAACTGCATTAGCTGCTCTGAGACAGATCTTGTTCACAGCATTCATAGCTTATAAGCCTATCAGCAGTGCCACTGCTACAATGCTGAAAGACCTTGTAATGACACTGTGGTTTCCAGACATCACTGAAGTATGACTCAGTCCAGAACTGTAAATGGGCCAAAAATATTATTTAATGGTGTCCCACTGTATTTTTACAACACAGGGTATTTGCAGGTCTGTAAGATGCTTTAGAAGCATGTCTCCTTAGGCAACCTCCCAGTTGCAGGAAGACAGCACCTTTCATCCCTGTTTAACTCTGGTGAGGACTCACATTTACTTTGCCACCGGGATGCCCTGTGGAGCAGAAATCCTAATGTGGACAGTGTTTCAGAGAAGGAATGTCCAAACTGAGCTCATCGTAGCTCTCGCCTGCCGGGGGAGGAAGACTCTGTACAGATAAAAGCATGTTTAACTCTGAGGAGGAGGAAAATAAAGGCTCGGAACCTGCAGGTCTTCATTGGAATGTCTAGCTACTGAATTAGGAAGCTTGTTTTCTGGTTTTAAGTTACAGGGACACCTAGAAGTCTCCCAGACTGGATTAGTCAGCACGAGTCACTGTCTGGGAATTGTTTGGGTTTGTGAGAGGAGGATAAAACAATTTAGAAAGAAAATCTAATACACAGATTTAAAACATAGCCTGCTTGCAGAGCAGAGAGGGGGTTAGGTCTGATCTGTGGACTTCATAAACACTGGTTGTGAAGGCTAGGGTGGCTGTCAGAAGATAGAGACCTGTTCCCTGCTGACGCAGAATTGTTTCCTGCAGCATGTAAAAAATGCCTCTGGCTGTTTTACTTTCAAATGCCCCAAATACGGGAGCATCTGCAGCTCTTCTGTGGAAGTTTAAAGGTGATCCTACCACAGCCTTCATGCCACGCTCTGCTGCTGCTGCGCTTGACCCATCTTGCAGGCTACACCCAAGGAAGCCTGCGCTTCATTCCCTAGGGAGTTCTGAGGTGCCTGCACTTCATTCCCTAGGGAGATCTGAGGTCTGGGTGCACTTCATGGTGCTTATGCCAGCCAGCTGCATATTGCCATTGCCACTGTATTCTCGAATCAGACCCGCTCAGTGCCAAGACCCAACAGTTCAAAATGCAGTTCTAGTCTCTGTGTGCCAGGACATCCCAGCTACAAGTGTACAGGTTTCCTGCCCCCACCTCCCCCTACAAAGCTCAGCAGGCAGAAGGGGGGGGGGGGGGAAGAAAGCATTATTACTGAGCAACTGTCCTCCCTTTCTTTTTCTTTTCCACTTCCTCCTCACCATCATGCATCTGTGATCTCTCTCCAGTCTTCTGCAGGACTGGGAGCTCAATGATGTCAGTTCAGTGCAGACAACTTGGAAAGGGGTGGGGGGTGGGGGGCAAGGGAAAGGGTGTTGAGCACAGACAGGCAGATGCCAGCATGTCCATCCCATGGGCATTATGATTTGGGGGCTGGATGAGAGGAAGAGTTCTTCTGTTTTGTAACAGAAAGGCACATTTCCAAAAGTTTCAGCACACAGCAAAAAATCTGTCCGTGTGGTCTTGAAATAATGTTCAGTTGTATCCTTTTGAAAATACTGAAACTGAAATGATCCTAGTTGCCAAAGAGCTGCAGTCTGCCAGCTTAGCTGGGAAGCCTGGTCCGTGGGAAGCAGGCAGCACTGCTGGTGATACGGTTGGGGTGAGTCAGTGTGCTGCACCACAGTTTATCAGAAGTATTTCAAACAAGCTCCAGGTATGAGTGGTCAACAGCAAGCTCATCCTACACAGGCAATTTAGCTATTGCTCACTGCTGTTAGGACTGTGCCTGTGATCTCATTTGGATGGCCTTGCAAACTTGAGTCCAAGAGTGCTGAAGTGGCAGATATTTTGCCTTGTATTCCTCTCTTTCCAAATGTGATCTCTTTGAAGTTAGTAAGGCTGTTTTGTAATGCTCTGTATATTTTCTGACCTCCCTGGGTCTTTAAGCGTATCGCCTACTGGAAAATATTTGTGTCCCATCTCATTGTGCTGTAGCTGTTTGACATTTTCTGCTTTCTGAAGTCTTACAGGCACATTAATTCTCCTTAAGACATCAATATCTGCCAATGTTCTTCCTGATCCCTAAAGAGGTGGCTTCTTCTCCTTTGCTTGCACTGCTTCCTCAAGAAAGGTTAATAAGTCCATGGCTGTGAACAGAGGTCAGAAAATGAGGAGAGAATTAAAAAGAAGAAAAATTACGAAGATCACAAAGGATGACTTGAAAGATAAAACTACAGGTATGTACCCAGTTTACAAAGCACATTTGTTCTACATGTATGTCTCAAGCAATGGTCTTTGGGGCAATCTTTGTTGTAATGTCTCCATTGGTGCTGTCTCGCAGGAGATAGAATCACAGAGCCGTGGAACATCCACAAGGATCATTGAGTCCAACTCCTGGCTCCACACAGGACCACCCAAAAATCAAACCTTGTGTCTGACAGCACTGTCCAGAGCACTCTCAGATCTTTCCAAGTTACAATAATTTCTGCCTGTTTTCCTCAACCCTCAGGCTCTTTACTTGAACTTTCAGGTGATCCCAATACTATCCAAATCCTCTTATAGATCACTCTTCAAAATAACTTTGCTGCAGGTTTTTGCCTTCTTTTCTGCATCCTCTCATTCTCACAAAGGCAGCCTACAACAGGGAAAGGAAACGCTGGAGAAACTGGGAGGGGACGAATGCACCAAGGGAACTTGGGTCTCAGGATGATTATTCTATGCCTCTTTTGAAGTTTAAGATGCATCATTCATCCAGACCTTTCCAAACCATATACACAATTATGAAATACGGTCAAGAGGTTTCCAAGTGTCCATTCAACCAGCGTGGTTGCATTAAAGATGAAAGAAGCATCACCCTTTGCTGAGGTCCCCTCCTTGAGGGGGTGAATTCCACCACTCTTCAAGGCTCTTGGTACAACAGCGTATCGAGACAAGAGTGGGAGGAAGAGAGAGTCACTTCTGTAAGGGATATTTTTGTGCCCTGTTTGCAATAACATCTACAGACGTATTGAGGTTTGCCACCCACGGGCAGCCCAGTGGTTTCAGGAACTATGCATGGGTGAAGAGTGAGTTGCATTCGGTCTATTTTGCAGGGGGAAAGAGAGGCAAGTGGGAAGTCAAATTTATTCAAAATCTTAAAATAAGAAACACTGAGTTTCCTGTCTGCTTTCCTTGCCACCTGGATTTTGCAACCAGCAAAGAGGGGAAAAAAAATCAAGTCCTATTAAAGAAAATGAGCTTTTTCATTACCTATTAACAAAGTGCCAGAATAGGAGAGTTATTTACACTTCCAGTGCAAGAAGCTGTAAATTGCTGAAAAAGCAGAACTTGTGAACTTTTGTTTTTTGTTCTGATAAAACAAACAAATCTAGGGTGATGATAGGGCTAAACCACTCTAGGAATGAGGTTCTCCTCTATGATGCTAATGGAGATGGATGCTGCAAGGAGAATAACCTCATCTTACAGTGATTGTTCAGCATCCCTCAGAGTTAAGTTCCTGAAGTGTCTCTTCTCTTGTTTCTACCACTACATACACTGTGAAACTTTACTATCTAGAGCTCCCAGCTGCTAGTTACAACCCACCATTAGAAACTAACACAGCTCCCACAAGTTGCTTATCTCCCTGTCAGTTGTTACACTGCTATATCGAATGCAGCTATTCCTGTACTTTTCCCCCTTTTTTGGCCCTTGGAATTGCTTTCTCTCCATTTGTCCAGCTCAAATGCGCTCTTCCATCACCTCCAGCTTATATCCAGGCCCGTGTGGTGTAATTAGGTATCTCTTTCTTTCAAATGAGTCCATGTACCATACAGAGAACAAGATTAGGGAAGAGCCCCTGCTGAGACAGTAAGACGTGTCTGTCACAAGTTCTTTTTCAAAATTTGCACTTATATTTGCTGAGTGACAATTTAACAGTGAATGTACCTGATGGAGGATCTCTCTATGGCTCTCTCACTTGCTGATGGCTGTAACAAAATCCCTTCTTTCCTGTGCCTCGTTTGCCTCATCTGCAAATGGGCAGTCACACTGACCTTCTGTGAGAAGCACTTTGAGCTCCATTGATGAAAAAGTCCAGGGAGAGCAGCCTTGTTGTTATTGTTGTCTGCAGAGTAAAAACATGCTCATAAATCATCTTTCAGGGATGGTAAAGCAGGTTTCATTGGCTCTGGAGCTGGGTGACTGAACAGAGAAGAATTTCCTTCTTTGGCATTTTCCCCTAGTTTTAATAACTTTGAACTCTTGCTTTAGATCTTGTTTACATTAGGCTGGTTTAGTAACTGTGTGTCTCCCTCCAGCAATTGTCTCCTTCTTCCCCACCTTCCTCAGGTATTTGGTTTAGGTACCAAACATCTGACTCAGGTCTTCCTGGAGAACGGCTGAGCCAGGGCACATGGAAGAGGGATTCATTTTTCCCTGTTTGCTAGCAGAGGGACTTAACGGGGGAAGGAGGTGGAGGCTGGGACTGTCATGGACGTGAGCCCTGAGAACATAAAAATCTAGGCTGTTACCACACCCATGTGGCCTCTCGATGAAATGCTAAATGCAAACCGCACCGACGGCTTGTGCTAAAAATGTTAGGGCCAGAGAATTGTCATGGGTCCTTCTAAGCTTTACAAGTGATGAAGCAACGACGCCTGCCTTTCAGCTTAGGGAGGGGAAGCAAAGCTTCTTTGAAAGCAGCAGGTCACTCAGTTAGTTACACAAGCACATTTATCACAGCGTGGGCTGTAGAACTTGATCACTACCAGGAGTGGGATGGTTGGTTCTTGGCTTTGTTTTTGAAAAGCTCTGACACAAAGAGGGGTCTGAGGCAGCCCAGCCCGGGTCATCCAGCCAGGGGAAAGCTTATGACGAGACAGTGGCTCAGTCTGTGACCGCGGTGGTTCAGGGCACCGGAGCCCTCAGGGAGCTTCCCTCCCCTCTCACTCCAGCCACCGACATCACTGCCAGCCCCCTCGGGCAACGGGAAGAGGCCGCTAGGGGCCCTGCCGTGGCCCGGGGGCGGCCCTTAGGGACACACCATTTGGGGCAGCCTGGGGCTGGCTGTGCTGGGCTGGGGGGAGCAGGAGGCATCTGAAACCTGTGGCTCTGGCTCCCCAGCATTAGGTAATGAAGGCTGTGCCAGCAGATTGCTGAGTGCCTTCCAGCCTGGCAGGAGAGGGGCTTGCTCTATGGAGCAACAAGGGTGCTGTGAAGAGGTTATTGGTTTATATGGAGCTGGCTTGTAGAATTCCAATTGGAAAGGTCGTTTTATGAAGTAATAGAATCATAGAATCGTAGAATTGCTCAGGTTGGAGAAGACCTTAACGATCATCAGTCCAACCACGACCTAACCATCCTACCCTAACAGCCATCCACTAAATCATGTCCCTGAGCACCACATCCAAATGGTTTTTAAACACTTCCAGGGATGGTGACCCAACCACCTCCCTGGGGAGCCTGTTCCAGTGCTTTACAACCCTTTCTGTAAAGAAGTTTTTCCTGATATCCAACCTAAACTTACCCTGGCTCAACTTGAGGCCATTTCCCCTCTTCCTGTCTCCTGTCACCAGTGAGAAGAGACCAGGCTTGGGGAAAGTGTGTACAAGAATGAGAAAGGCCTCCACCATCCACTGAGTCTCCGAAGCCTATAGCCCTTCAGCTCAGCAAGACAGCAATCAGGTGCTGCCAGGAAGAACAGATATAGGACACAGTGGTACCTGCAGGACAGACAGCAACGTGCTTTCCTTTCTGACAGAAGGGATATTTTAAAAAGCCATTGACCTTGTCTGCAAGACGTTTTCGCCTGCTGTGTTCATTGCTGCTGGACGAGAGTTTCGAAGCCGTGCCAAGGGTGTACGTAGCCGTGTAGCTCCAGTGGAAATGAAGGGAGTACGTCCATCTGGCATTTGTTTCTTTTAAAGTTTCATCCGCTGATCCTTACCTCGCTTCTCCGTCTGGGAGAATGTCTGTCACCCACTCTGCCACCGTGTGGGGCACTCGAGCAATACAGCTCCAGGGGAGGGCAGGACACGTTGTCAGAGTTCGCAGGGGAGGGGAATTCAAGAAGAAAAGGCTCGGAGATATAACTGAGACAAGATGGATTATTTCAGGTCTCTCGGCAATTGCAAGTCTCAAAATACAAATAATAATAATAAAAGTTATTAACTTAGCTTTCCTTTAAGAATCTTTTCTAACTGGTTCCAAGCCTGGAAGAAAGGTGAACAATATTCAGTGTCATACATCTGGGCTTGAGGCTTGCAATTATGGCCCATTCCGAGAGAAATTCTGACCTTTCCAGACAGATGGGCTAGCTGTGTACAGATCAGACAGCCAGGATGACTATCAGCAGACAGATCCATAAAAGCTTATGGGGAATAAATTTCAAGAAGTCATGATCAAAACTGTCAGGAGCCATAAATGCATCCAGATGGGGAATAGCTCAGAAGAACTTCCCATTGCCACATCAGAGACCTGGAAGCTTGGAAAATGTTGAAAGTTGACTGTAATATGAGGTTCAAAGCTAATATGCTGGGTTGTCTGCAGTGTTGTATCATGGCTGTAATCTCAACAATGCATCAGGCGCCCTGGCTGGCTGATATGGTCTTCTACTCCAGAGGCAGGCTGATTCTTAGTCCTCAACAATATGCAGAATATTAGTACTCATTTCTTGCCTCCTGTTCTTTCATATCCAAACTTTTGGAGTGCCAAATGCTTAGTCATGCTTCATCTGTGAGACGGCTTGAGCTCTGTGACAGCATGTTTCCAGTCACATCTCATGAGCTACCCCCAAGATTTATGTTTTTTTTCAGTAGAATCAAAGCTGATCCGAAGACCATAAGATGGTACTAGACAGCAAACTGGATTGTTCAGAAGTATTTCCTTGACTCACTGGTATTTTGTCTTCTACACACTTGGCTGTCCACCTCCTGTGTGGCCCTGAGGGAACTAGCAGGCTCTCAGTCCTGTCTCAGCTGTGCTGCAGCTGTGCTCATCTCTAGCCATGCTGCTAGCCCTAACTGGAAGAACTCTGGCCCTAGCTCATTCCACACCTTGCTGGGGTTGTTGGTCAACACTGCAGCAGCTCTTGGCTCTGCCCACTGCTTTCAGACACTTCAGGATGACACTCATGAGTGAAGCCAATGCCTGTGTTGTGGTCATCCTTTTCTCCCAGCTCTCCAGTCCATAAGGATCAGCTGGCCCTTCCAGCTCCTTGATAGATACCCTGAATAACAAAATCACAACTAAGATCAAAAAAATCTGTCAAGAAGCAAATTAATGAGAGGCATTTGAGTCAAAGGATACAATCTTTTTTAGTATGGATATGTGTTTTTTTATTGGAAATAGACCACAATTAGCATTCATGGGCTCTGCTGAGAGATGTGGGAAAGGTCAAGGGCTCACCAGATACAGAATCTAAATGGTTCTTAACTTAAGCTTGCCTTTCTGGGGCAGAGTAACAGTCCAAGCAAGGGAAGTTTCTACTGCTGGTTTGCTCATTTTCAGAGTCATCAAGCATCACCTTTCACAAGGACTGACATTTAATTTAAAATAAGATTTGTGAAATAATAAGCGTGTAGGACTGCAGAGTGAGAATCTTGACCTTGTAACAAAAGAAAGTGGTGATCTTAATGCAACATGGTTTTGGCTGGTTTGAATGGTAAATAATAAATAATACTCAAGTATCCTGGATGAAATGCTAATATTTATTTGGTGCAGTCAAAAGAGCTGTGAGGGTAGCTTGTAACATTCAGAGAAACCTAAATAGAGCAGGTACTCTGAGATCTTTCTGATCAGTTTCTTGAAGAGCTTTGCCTCTGCCATTTGATTTGAAGGCGTATGCCCAAAGCTAACACTCAGTGCTGTTTCTGATAATCATTGGGCTAAGGAAAGGCAGGATCTGCAGGACCTACACAGATGGATGCTCTGTTTTTTTGTCATCTAATCAACTAATCAATTCTGAATATATATCTGTGTAATTTTGCATGAAAGAGAGTGTAGGTTCATTGGTTTGATCGAGGCCTTGGAAAAGAATCTTTACAGTAAAGTATGAGTGCATTTTTTCAAGTCTATATATTTTCACAGGAGAGAATACCTACTGCATACTGAAATTCCTTCTCTTTCTCACTTAGACATGCCTGTCTTCAAGATTTGGTAAACAAGGTATTGCAGAATTATTAATGCATTTATCTTCATTGGTCTCCTGGGAGTTTGATAGGCGTGAGCCATAATTTTAAGCGCTGTGAGTTCAAACAGCTGCATAATAGCTAGGAACAACTCTTGCTACTGGCCAGAGCCATACACAGTGCAGGCCTGGGCAGCTCCTTCACTGGTAAGTTCCAGAAGTGCTGAGGTTTCTACACGGAAATACTGCTGACCCGAGCCATTCGTACAACAGTGAAAATGGCCCCTGGCTGTGCACTCCTATTTGCAGATGTGTTGTCAGGAATTCTTTTGTCATTTGACAACTGTCAACCTTGCTTTACCGTGTGTCCAGAAAGAAAGAACAATCGTCTCACCACTTCATAGGAATGCAAAAAAAGAGAGTAGTACTCCATTGACTTCTGGTAGAGAAGAGGTAGAGAAGAGATAGAGAAGAGATAAATGAAAAGAACCGATGGGCAGGTCTGAGACGTGTTTATTTTGTATGTGATATTTTATTATGTTTGGGAGGTATTTCTGGTAAAAGGAGGAGCATAATTAACTGGAAGAATGTTTGTAGCTGTAACCAAGGATAGTCTGGGCCAAGGAGCTACACTTTGGTGTCCCTGGGGTGAGCTGGTCAGCCTCACCTGGGCAATTGCTTCCAGAATTGGAATGCAAAAGTTATAGCCTCAAAAAAAAAAAAAAAAGAACCCAAAAAACAGCAAACCAAAACCAAAATGGGAGAGAGGCAAAATGGAAAAGGCTTTGATTAAAAGTTTTTCTTTAAAGGATAATACAGAGCAGAAATCATTTATGTCTTCTCCAAAGCAAGAGATGAGGACAGGGTGAAGGATTCCCTGAATGTACAGGGATGAGGGTAATCCAGCATGTTGCACACAGTCTAGCTGATGAGCTGTAAAAACAGAAATTGCTAGCAATGCTAGCGTGGAAAATGAGGGTTGTTAAGAAGGAATAGTAATGGAGCCTATAGCCTTAATAAGACTTTACTGCTCAGCAAGGTTTGACAAACCCTAACTGGAAGTAGGATGTTACTACATGGGATTGGGAAGAAAGTGACCATCCTCTGAGAGCTGAGCTAGCGAGCTTCAACAAAAAAGAAGACTGAAATAGTAACAGTAATATACCGGGAGTTCAATATAATCCCTTATACTGTTTATCTACCTTTTCTGCCATTAATAAAACATTTTGCATTATGTCAACTGAGCCACGTTTGCAAATGAAGAAAATTTGCTTGCTGAGCGCCAGAAAGGTTAGGTTTTATTTTCCCAAGCTTCTGAATGGGCATCTGAGTTTAGAAGTGACCCCTGGCATTTGAACTCAGCCCTGGTTGCCAGTCAAGTTCTAACTGAAAGGTTATACGAATAAATGAATTTTATTCAGCCTTTCCCTGCCCAGTACCTCAAACGGCAGCTTCAGCTCCTAATTTACATCCAGGCATTGTGGGATCTTGTCAAAACAATTTACTAGTTTCTTTCTTGTGGTTTCCTTAGCCGAAAGCGTAGCCAAAACCTGTCTATGCTCAGCTCTGACCACTCGCCCAAGCTTTAGTTTCAGGAAACTGCCAACAAACAATAGTCAGTATCATGCTGAAACATTGGCTTAAGTGAGGCAGCCGCAAGTGACTGATGAAAGGCTGACAAAATAGCCACTGAAACAATCTGGAGAGAGATGAGTCCAGATGTGATATACTATTTACTTAGACTCAGTCTTGTAAATGAATTCCGGATGAGGAGATTTGGGGCAGAGTGATTTCTTCAGGATTAAGCTAAGAACTAAGGAGTGTTTTTCCTCAAGAAGGACTGGGTCATGTGCATCTTTCCAGGCTGGCTTAGTATTCTTCTTTTCTCACAAAGTCCAACCTTTTACCTAACAATGTACTTTCAACACATTTTATGTGTTTGGAAAAGAAGAACAGGTCTGTGGTGATGACACCAAAGAAGAGAGCTGTGCTTCATCCCCTGCACTACTTTCCACTCTTTCTTTTTACCTGGGGAATCTCACTTGGATTCCCAGCATAACCTAAGTGAACAGCCAAGAGAAGAAAGCTGCCACTTATGAAGCAGAGAATCCCCATTAGACAGTGGGCATATGGAGTTAGATACATACATAGAATCATAGAATCAAAAGGGTTGGAAGGGACTGCTGGGGATCATCTAGTCTAACCCCTTGCTAAAGCAGTTTTCCTAGAATAGGTCATACATCAAAGCATCTAGGTGAGCTTTGAATATTTCCAGAGAAGGAGACTCCACCACCTCTCTGAGCAGCCTGTTCCAGTGCTCTGTCACCCTCAGAGCAAAGAAGGATTTTCTTGTGTTTGTATGGAACTTCCTTTGTTCCAGTTTGTTCTTGTTGGCCCTTGTCAATGGGCACTGCTGAAAACTGCTTAGCCCTGTCCACTTGAAACCCACTCTAGCTTTATAAGCATTGATAAGATCCCCCATTCTCAGTCCACTGTTTTCCAGACTGAACAGTCCCAGATCTCTCAGCCTTTCTTCACAAGTGAGATGCTCCAGGCCCCTCACCATCTTTGTGGCCCTCCTCTGGACTCTCTTCAGTAGTTCCCTATCTTTCTTGAACTGGGGAGCCCAGAACAGGATACAGTACTCCAGATGTGGCCTCACTGGACAGAGCGGAGGGGGAGAATCACTTCCCTTGACTTACTGGTCATGCTCTTTTTAATGCACCGCATACACTAACATACCCTATACACTGTATTGCAGTGGGCAGTGCAGCTCTGTGCCAGGAATGAAATACAGGCTTTTGCCCAGTTAAATAACAATGCTCACTCCAAGCTGCTTCTCTCTCCTTAGTGTGGTTCTGGGACTATTTTTCCTCGTATTGCATTGTCTGGATGCTGACGAAATATAGCCCAGGGTGCACTTTTAAGATCAGATACTATTCTGCTACTGCAAATGCCCCTTGTAGCCTTTCTTCTGTCTTCAGACTCCTCTGACACACAGGAGGAAGGCTCTTGGCTCTCCATCCCCGCAAGCAGAGGCAAGCTTTTGAACCAGTGGTGTATCACTCTTGTTCCACCTTTGGCTACCAGTGGTTCTGTAACTTAGCCCTGCTTCTGACAACAAGGTTGTCATCCGGAACCATCCTTCTAGTTCATCCAGATCTGTGATCTCATTCCATTCTCACATTTTGATTTAGTCCCCAGGAACATATGACTGAGTCTGCAGGCTTTGCTATTTATCTAGCTCCTCACTGTTTGCTGTGCTGACAGCTGGCGTCACTGATGTGTCAGAAATCTTGGCTTCTGAAGTAGTGCTCCCAATTCTTTTCCACACCTTGACAATGAGAACTGAGGAACTCATCTCCATGCTGCTGTTAGCAGTGGCTGTTCTCATTCCCAAAGTTTGCATACATGCTTGAGATTCTCCTGTTCAAGCAGTGGTAACACCCACTTAATGTTTTTGCCAAGGCAGATAAAAGGCTTCTGACATTGGTGACTCTATTACTTGAGTGGCATAAAGCAAACCATGGAGAACAAAAGAAGACACATCACCAAATATCAAAATGCAGATTGCTAAAGTGGAATGGGATGTGGAATTTGTTCTCTGGGTAGTGAGGGAAGATAAGTATTTATAAGGCAGGAGATGAGATGGTTTGTTCAGCCAGAGAAAAAAAGCCAAGCTTTGTTGAAGGGCACTCACTATACAGGCTAAGGCACCTAGAAGATCCTGTTTGACCACAGTGGCAAACGATGTGTTGGCTAAAATTCTTATCACTGTGGTTACTTCAAATAGTTTTTTAGCAGCTGCTGCTCCAGCTGTTGGAAGCTTTGAAAAAACAAAGCTTCCAACAGGTAAGGTCTGCTTCAGTGCAGCATCCCCATGCTGTCTGGCTGTACGTCTCATTAGACACCAGCCTCCTGTCGTGGGTGTAACTGTCAGTGGGTTGGCTGGAAGGATGAGTTCACAGATGTAACTAAAGACAATACAGAGGTGTTTGCATTGTGCTAGAGATAACAAGAAACACAGTAAGATATTCTTAGGTGCAGTTAACTCTCACAGCCCTAACAAGCTGGCTTGCCAATAAAGCTGCTTTCATTTTAATAAACCCTTTTCGTTGATTAATAATATGTATTTTAATCATTTAATTATTTTCAATATTTTAATAATATAATTATCTAATTACCTTTACTCTAAAATATCACTTAATAATTCATTTCTATTTTGTGTCTCAAAGCTGTGTGCTTTACAGCAGACCTTGCCATCAAACTGAATTCAACTAGAGGTCTGTAGTTTCACTAAATGCAAGGCTACCTTTTGGGGTAAACATATGTAAGAAGGGCATCTGGGTGTGAACCCAGCCAGACTGTAGATATGTAGGTACTGTTTTACACGTGCCATTTAAGATCATAACACTTCTTTCTTTTTTTCTCACAAACCCAAGTTCAAAGGCAGATATCATTGGATGCCGTTGTAGATGATGAACAAGAAAGGATCCTGACATTATTATCAGTGTTTGACAAGGCACGAAAAAGTGCCGGTCCGGCAGCAGACCCTAACATCAGTGGAATCAAAGGTAAATGTCAGAAAGTGTTTTCTCAAAAAGAGATTTGCATATCTGCTACTGATTTTGCAAAGATTTTATATATCTGATTCTGTGTCTGCCTTCCCCTATGTAAGAATCCTGTAATAAAAAGGGTCAGGGACCTTTTTGAATGGGGTAAGGGTCTTCTGTATTTATTTGATTGTTGTTTTAAGTGTATTTTTCTAAGGAAAGGATATGATTGAGTTAAGAGACAGGCTGTATGTTTGTCTGTGTGTCTGTCTGTGTGTTGTAGAAGGACTTTGGGGAAAGAGGAGGTGGAACAAGGAACATGAAGGAAGCTTCAGTCCTACATGTATCCTCTAGCAAAATATTTTGATTCTAAGGAATCAACTTCCTTATAAAAGGAAATGTTTACACTGATGTGTTTCAAAGACTCCCCACCAGAAAGTCTTACAAGCATGCAAGCATTCAGTCTGTTGCAGATGCTTCTCTACGATGAAATTCAAAATGGAAGACAAGAGCAAACTATAAAAAACTTACTGCAAGCTGTATGTCATTGTAGATGGGTTTCGTGTTATTTTAATGACACCTCTTTTGTTAGTTCCGTATGTTTTACTTCTAATACAACTTGCCCTATCATTCAATGCTAGTGACAC
Organism: Centrocercus urophasianus; assembly: GCF_019232065.1. Taxonomy (NCBI): domain Eukaryota; kingdom Metazoa; phylum Chordata; class Aves; order Galliformes; family Phasianidae; genus Centrocercus; species Centrocercus urophasianus. The sequence continues at coordinate 29,635,459 of NW_024884364.1, read as the reverse complement.
AGCATGACTCAAATACTGAAGAGAGAATAATATCTGCAGGGCAGAGGTCACATTTTAATATGACTAGAAGCAAAAATCCACCCAGGGAGGTGGAGGGCTTTAAACAAGAGTCAAAGCCGCAAGCCACAGTATTTCCATTGACATCTATTTGGATCAGTCATCTTTTGCTTTTTTATCTTAGAGAATTAGAGATTACATTTAGAGATTCAATAATTTCTCTTACTGACACTTGTAAGTCATGTTCTAGTTTCAGAAGGTGAATGCTTTGTAGCTTGATTCATGTATGCCATGGTGTCATGCTACAAATTACTGTTTCCTCAATCCATTCTGGTTTGTCGGATCTACTCTCTGCCCGGTTCAGATGTTAAGCATGGGTTCCACTTCAACCATAAGCTTTGTGTGAATCCAATCAATATCTGTTCATAGTCCTCTCATAAAAATTTTCAACAAAGTAACAAGGAACACTTTTCAACTTAAGGAGAAGATTGGGCAAGGGGGAATGGTTTTAAACTGAGACAGAGGAGGTTTAGGTTAGATGTTAGGAGGAAGTTTTTCTCACAGAGGGTGGTGAGGCACTGGAACAGGTTGCCCAAGGAGGCTGTGGATGCCCCATCCCTGCAGGCATTCAAGGCCAGGCTGGATGTGGCTCTGGGCAGCCTGGTCTGCTGGTTGGCGACCCTGCACACAGCAGGGGGTTGAAACTGGATGATCATTGTGGTCCTTGTCAACCCAGGCCATTCTGTGATTCTATGATTACCAAATTGAATCAGATCTGACTTTACATTAATGAAGAACTGCACATCTCCCCATGTACTTATAACAAAGTCACTCTCAGGAAAGTTCTCCCCTGCCTGGTTGTGAAGTGAGAGAGATCTAATTTCATCAGTTTGCCTCACGTGTCCTTGGACAAGAAACATGTCTCTGTGCCACTTTCAGTTCTGTGAGTATGAGATGAGCCTAACAGCCTTCCATTTGTGACAAGGGTTCATGGTCCCTTTTTATGCACACTGAGAACGCTTCAGCCCTGCCTGAAGCCACGCTTGGGCAGAATCTCCTGAATCTTCTTAAAGTAGGGTTCAAGCACAGCAGGAGATGTTTACCTCACTTACTAAGCACACCGTAGGGCCAGTGAACTTGTGGTTCCTCTGTGTTTCTGTAGGAGCCAAGGCAACTAATGGGCATCATGAGTGTGCAGGAATATGGGCAACAGCTGTAGCTGCTCTCAACTCTGCAGCAGACACAGTGGAAACCTGATTAGGAATTGCCACCCAACTAGCTGTGTTTCAGCAGACTGACAGTTTTATCAGTTCTCTGATGCAGTTATCTGAGTGTGCCTTTGCTACTGCATTTCTTAAGGCATGTACTTGATCTAGAATGAGATAGTTGAAGGAGGGAGGGAGGAGGTGGGGAGAGATCTATGGTTTAGTTCAAATTACATCCACAGTGATCTGAGGTTTTTCGGAGGAGATTTTGCTAACGCCAGCAGAGAAGTCACCTTTAGGAGGATGCCTATGGATGTAGTGGTAGTACTTTCCATCCACACAAGATACTGCAGTCAGTATTCTTACTGCATGGACACATCCTTGTCATCTTGCCGGCCGTTAGCTCAGGCATCTTTAGGCAGAGAGGCTTGTAACACTCTTATCTGTTACAGCATGGTTACATATGAGGCATGCAGAGCTTGTACGCTGTGTCTGTGCAGTGGGATGCATAGCATCCTTCATACAACATGTGCAAGGTCAAACTCCTTGCAATCTTTCCTGTGAGCATAGCATAAGAGGCAAAAAAGTAGCAGAGTTTTCGTCATCAGGAAAAGCTTTTCTTCACTTAGTGAAGAGAACTGAGTGGTTTGGTACAGGTCCTAATGTTTTGAAAAGAAAAGACAACGTCAAATTAGATGAAAGCAACTGTATTTTTCAGCAGAAGATACACTTTTGGTTTATAGGTTGTGCTACTTTTTAGTCTTGAGTTGAAATACCAAGGTTTGGTATTCTGTTCTCTTTGCTTTTCTTCCCCTCTCCAACACTTCTATCTCTTATTTTTCCCCTTTCATCACTGAAAATAAATAAATAAATAAATGGGAATGATAAAGAGAAGAAACCCAAGAAAAACAATTGCCTTCAGCTTTCAAAAGAAATGTTTATTTTGATTTCAGTTCATTGGTTTTATCTAAAAGTTGGACAAATTTCAGATTTTGAAACAAAACTCTGATTTCCATCAGTTCATTTCCAGACGAGATTTTTCTGTTTGCATTTTGCTAGTCAATAAAAACTTAATCAGCACGAGTCAGATTTAGGTCTTCAGGAGTCCAAAATCTTCGCTTCTTTGCAGTTCAGAGATGACGGAAAACTGAGTGCTGATCTGAGCCATCACTTAGGGAATCCAGAAGTTTGCTTTACCCCATAGCTCAGAAGCAGGACATAAGTCTGGCCTTCTGTCTCATAAGAAAACTAAGGGTAGCTCAGGAATATGGTGCCATTTAGTACTGCTGACTAGAGAACGTAGTAGAGAGCCATGAGGCAAATCTCTGCTCTTCCATCTCTGCCAGCTATCCAGAATAGCTCACCAGGAAATTCAGTTTTTAGGGCAGCATATCCCATGTGTGATCAGTAAAGTCATGGTGAGTGTTCTTTGAGTAGCTTTGAAGGGTCCACAGGGAGCATCTGTGAGGCCAAGAGTGACTGAGCAACAGCAGCACTCGTGGTGGCCACTTTAGAGGAAAGTTTACTTATGAAGTGAAGGCTCAGCCTAGTCAAGGCTCTACCCTGTTTTTGATAGCTTTTGTTGATTTGACCTTTTGGGGGTCATGCCTCACCTCACCACTTGATTACTGGTTCTTGACAGCTTAGAAATAACCACCGGGTGTGGCTTTTAAGCTAAACTTCAACCAGCTGTAAGGAGCTCCTGGGATTTAGATATTTGCTTATACTCAAACAAATAGCATGTTGATACCGACGATGGATACCGACTTGCTTTCATGAGGTTTCATTTTTCAGTGCTTTGAAGCTATTTCAAAAATGAAATGCATTGGGGGAAATATGTTACAGTTAATTACCATGTATTTGATTTTATTCCAGCATGCTTTTGGAATTACTGCATTGAGCACAAGTAGTATTTAACCTCCAAGTTGATGGGTCATTCTGAAGACTATCTGAGATACTGAAGCTGACAAAAAAAGTCTTCAAACCCAAAGAACTTTCTACACAGGTGACAGAAGAAAAAATAATTCACATTCTGAGCAGGTATTCTTTGAATATAGTAGATGTTTAAAGGGGAAATACAGACATTGGTATTTAAAACGATAACAATAAAAACAAATTTTATACAAGCAATGTTACAGAGAAGACTTCTTGTGCTCGTAAGCATTTGGAAATCAGTAGCTCTGTCTGCACAGGCATGCCTTAAAATAATTGAACATAATCTCTGCTTTTACATGGGGTCAAGCACTGCAAATCTGTATCTAGGTATTACACCTTGTCAAGGCTGCTCGGTCAGGTGGTGATATAATTAACAACACAACTTGCTTTCTCTCTCCCTTTATATCATATTATTTGTTCTCCAGTAAATTTACAAGTATTTCCATGGTCTTTTCAAAATAGAGCAACTCAAAGGTGGACAACAGCTTTTCCTTAAACATGTTCAGGGGGTGGAATTAGACATTCAAAACGTAATAGGTATGGCTCCACACACTGCAGGACTATGCAAGCACTTTAGCTCTTCCTATCCTAGGCAAATGAAGTAACTGCAGTTTGCTGACACACTGGGTCATTTCTACAACTTCTCTATGCACGTCTCTTCCCTGTGTTGCTTGAAATATGCAAATATCAACCAAAATTTGCTGATTTAGATAGCAACGTTTGTGGAGACAGCAACCCATTGTGGAGAGCTGGAGCCACAAACTTCTGCATGGGTATGAGCAGTAAGGGAACCATCAAAACCTCCTCTTTCCCAGACCACACTGTTAAAACAAGGCCAGTCCCCAGCAGAGGGAATGTGCTTTGTGCTAGGTGGCCCCAAGGTCAGGGATTATGCACTGACCCTTTGTATTTTTATTCAGCAGTAAGGAACACAGTCTGTGTGCATTGCTTCCCAGATCCAACTGCAGGTTTGAGACACCGTTCCTCCAAAACAAACCAAAGTTGGGTTAAATCTTGCCTGCTGAAATCCAGGCCACTGCTGCAAAGCATCTTTGCCAGGAAATTACTATGGAAATAAAGACAGAACACTGCTCAAATTACTCATGGATTTGTATATTTTCTATTTAAATTTGTAAGGCATGTGAAAAGAGTATACAGATTTTTATTTTATATATTATTATATATTCAGGTACGTAGTTGAAAATACAAAGTAACAGTTAGTAAGAAATGAAGAGTGACTGCTCAGCTACCAACCCCAGTGAGTAACCTCACAACAGAGGCTGTAAGGGAAAGGTGTTGTGCCTGTTCTCTCTGTAGAGAAGCTAGAGAAACTAAAATTGTGTGTTTAACACTGCTTACAAATAATCATGCTAGGATATTTGCAAAAGAACTGTGTAGTGTGTAAGAGGAAGCCACAGACACCATACACCCAACACCTACTATTACCCTAAGTAATGCATTGTTAGAAAGCAAGCCTATGTTTAACTCAGGCAAAGACGAATGGCTATTCTGTATCAGTCTTTGTATGGACGTAGGTGCTACAAAAGCTATTTTTAGCTGTTTCCATGTCTATTTTGTACATACAGGCAAAACGCATCAGAAGGAAACTTCCAGATGACCCTATGACTAAACCACTGCACCCTCTGCTCTTAGGTGCTTGCTGAGGACCTGCTCAGCAAGAAGCAGCCATGGATGTGACTTTTCAGAGTTGATACCTCTCCAACAGCATGTTCCATAAAGCCCAGAGAATATCTGTTAGTAGTACCATGAACACAGGGTCATGCCCGCCTGGAGAGGTTCATCTCATCCATCCCCCAGGCAGGAGCTATGCCTCTGTTGTCCTCAGTGGGACAACGCCTGGACATTTGGAAAGCTCTCAGCAAAGAAGTCCTTGTGACTGCTTGGGAAAATGCAAACCCTGCAAGTAAATCCAGAAAGGGAAGCATAAAAGGACAACAAGCTTTCTTAAACCCTCTTCTTTGCTTTCCAAAACCAAATGGGAGTCACAAAAGGATGACAGAGGGATTCTGCACCAGTAACAGGGGGCAGATGTTCACCCATTTATTGAGTCTGCAGCGACAACCAAGCCTCTGCCTCCTCCCTTGTCAGATATTTGTTATCAAATAATCCATGGGCCAGTGACAGTCTGCATTCCTCTCTTTGTCTGAAGGAAGCTGGATGGGTTATGCAGCCCTGAGAGAGGAGAAGGCGGGATCTTTCTAATTACTTTCTTTCATACCAAAGACAGTTCATGCAACGTGAGGACAAGTTGTTCTTCACTGACCTGCCCTGCAGGTCTCTAGCACAGAGGAGAGGGCTTCTGGGAAGCCAGGTGTGGTCCCACCTCCAGTCTGGCTTCTCTCCTGGATTAACCAGGGTACTGCATGTGTGCCAACTGTTGGCATGGGGCCGCCGAGGCCTGGGGAGAAGCAAGCAGAAACCTTCCCGGGAACTGCGAAATTTGGCAACAGCTGTGAAACACACATCAGAGGCAGCAGTAATGACAGGTTACATGTGTGTTAGGAACAGGGCTATTTCTTCACTAAATTCAGTCATTTAGCATGTCGCTAGTCTGTAATATTGCTATAATTGTGACCTATGCTGGTTCTCTACCTTCAGCAAAAGCCTGAGTACTGACTGATGCTTTTAACTTGGAGTGCATAACACACATTCCTGTGTGTGTACATCTGTACAGACACAGATGCACATACATCATTTAAGAACAAGCAAACAGTGCTACACAGTTATTACAGAAGAAGGATTGGCCAATAACAAAAGTTAAAATTGCACTGCAGAATGCGTGCTGGCTTTTTTTTTGTTTCCATATTGGCTGATGCCCATAAAATCTCAGAAGTATAAAAGAAGGGAAACATCTTCCATTTACTTCATTCTCTTTGCAACATCCAAATACGCATACTCGATTTCTTGATCAGCAGGACAAGTGTTTGTAAATTCATCTCTTGCATATGCATTATTCAAGTATCTTGAAATCCCCGTCATTTCGGGTGGGAAATCAAAATTTCTGTATTTCTTTGCAACAACCTTTTTATAAAGAAAATAAAAGAAAAATTGTATTACACATACAGAATCATAGAATCGTAACATGGCTTGGGTTGGAAGGGACCCCAAGGATCATCAAGCTCCACCCCCCCTGCTGCAGGGAGGGCAATTAACCTCCATATCTAATACTAGACAAGGTTGCCAACAGCCCCATCCAACCTGGTCTTGAACACCTCCAGGGATGGGGCATCCACAACCTCTCTGGGCAGCCTGTTCCAGCACCTCACCACTCTCTCTGTAAAGAACTTCCCCCTGATATCCAACCTAAATCTTCCCTCCTTCAACTTGAAGCCAATTCCCCTTGTCCTGCCGTTATCTATCCTTGTAAAAAGTTGACTCCCCTTCTGTTTGTAGGCTCCCTTTAGGTAGTGAAAGGCTGCACTGAGGTCATCCTGCCACCTTCTCTTCTCCAGGCTGAAGAAGCCCAGGGACCCCAGGACAAGCCCAGGGATTAAAGGTGAGAGAGTTGGTCAAATTTCAGCAATCGCTGCTTTCTTCATTTAGCAAGAGCAAGATCATTTAATCTTATCGGTCTGTGGCACTTTGCATGTGAAATGCAAATAGAAATATTTCTCTACAGCACTGAATATAGTACCCATTTAATATTTGTGAGAGGCGTAGAGAAAGTAGTCAAATAGTAGTCCAAATATGAAACCAGATATTCCAGCTCCAGCTGTCAATGTGAAGATCTGCCTAGCTGTGCTGCACTGAAATGGCCTTGTGCGTTAGCACTCCTTGTCCATACACAGCTACTCTGTGGCTTCAAAAAAGACAGACTTCCTCTGCCTTTTAGAAAAGAAGCTGAGCTTCTAGGCTGCCCTTCTCTTCAGGAGGCTGAAAAGCAAATGCAAACCTTAATTATGTGGAGCTTTGGTAGGAGGTTGCAATCTGCTAAGGTGAGCTCATCTCCATCCAGGAATTTCCGGCAGGACACAGTGATCTCCTCAGTGCTATAAGCATCAATTTCATCAGGCAAGGGGCTATTTAAATAGTTGTCCAGCTTCCTCAGGGCTTTAAGCAAAGATTTTTCCAGATCTAGGTTAAGACAATAAAAAGATCGTTCAAGCCTGTACCAAGGTCTCTCTGACACCAAGCAGAAAGGCGCCTACTGCATCCTGTCTCCTGGCACCAGCCCAGCTCGCAGATACCCAGCCATGCTAACTCCTGCAATTCCTTTATCCAAAAGCTTAAAATGTAATGCTGGGATAAAAGCTCTAAGTAGCTAAAGGGGGTTCTGAGAAAAACCAAACTGGGTCTGTGTTACCAGAAACTGCAGGGCTCAGCAAGGGTTGGCTGGGGTGTTCACAGGGGATGGGGCTGGTGTGCAACAGTGGAGATGGAGCTGTAGGACACAGGAGTTGCATGACTAACTTATATCAGGACAGGTAGAAGGATTGTAGCACCTACTTTCATTAGCATCTTTTCTTGGGTTCTTTATGAATGCAGAGAATTTTGCAAACACATCATTTCCTGCAGAGTTAGACTCAGGGTGCTTCGGTGCAAGTTTGGGATACCTGAGGAGTTGAAAGAATCAAAAAATTATGGATTAGCCTTTACTTTCACCTTCACTAATTACTTCATATATATATCACTGAAACTGAAGTTGTTACAATATATGGCTACTCAGGGCTTTCAAAGAGAACCATCCTAAGCTAAAAACCAGTTTCTAAGTGTGAATTTCACCTCTTACCCGAACCACCTGGCTCACCTCCTGCTCCTGGGGCAGATGGGAAATGACTGTTTTGCTGCAACCATTGCCTGAGCAACCCAGTGCCTCTTCCAATTTGTCTATGTTGGAAGTGAGGCTGAGTAGAGCCGTGAGGAAGAGCAAAGGGAAAAGACCCCACTACCACTAACTGCTGCTCCTCCCAGCCTCCTCGCCTGTCCTGCACATGCACGAGCAAGCTCAGAGTGGCCAGGCCAGTCACTGCTGCTGCTACAGGCAGAGAGGAGGAAAAAGTAGCTGCTCACATAGCGGCTCGCATAGCTCGAGTCAAGTTAGGCTGCTTGAACGGGCAGCTGCTGTCCTGGGAAGGAAAAGGTGCCTGCATGGGGGAATGACACCACTGGCAGAGGATGTGGGGAGAGGTGAGGATTGCTCCTGGGATGAGGACAGGTCCGAAACCCAGCCTGCAGCACACACAGAGATTATCCTACCTAGCCACGCAAAATAAGCTGCAATGGTCTGTGCCCCAGCACTCCTGCAGTGTGGCAGGCTTCCACTGTTGCTTCTTTCTACTACCTGTTCCCTGAATTATTTGTACAATGTGAGGAGGGAAACCTCAAATAAACACAAGAGGTCAGGTTTCTGCAGTGGTATGCAGGTTTCTGCATATACTTGTTGCAGGAGGGTGGATTTCATGTCTTGAAAATGATTGTAGTGGTGCAACTAAGAACTTGAGGTGAAGGCAAAGGCAGTGGGAAGAGCACAGCCAGCAGTCAGGGCTACCCTAGGATACATGCCACACACTGTCAGGCCTCCCCAGTTTGCAATCAGGTTGGAGGCACTGCTCCCAGACACTTTCTCACAGCTTGGGCTATGAGCAGGAAGAAAGGACAGCAATGCTGTACCGGGGCGGTGCTAGCTTTTCTTCCAAGAACTCCTCAATCTTATTGACATCAGTTTTGACTTCACCATCAAACGTCATGAAGGGTGGGTTCGTCCCCGGGGCCAGGTTCTGCAGGTCAGCAGGTTTTCTAGAGGGAGAAAAGAGGTTGGGTTAATCACAGTGGGGACCACTCTTTCATCTCCGACAACTTATTGCAATGATCTGCTTCAACTGCACAGTAGAAGGCTACATCTCTTGCAAAAGCACAATGCACCAAGCTTCCTCATGCTGGTGGTGTCAGAATTATCTAGCCCCTCTCTGCATGCACCCTGAAACACTACAATTTCAGGCTTGTGTTACAGAGACCTACTGGAAAACAGATTAAAATCTCAAATGTTTCAAAGAAGTTGATCCACCTCATACCAGTGAACCTGAAAGAGGCACCAGGCGCACAGCCTGTTAGCACAGTGCCAACTTGCAGTGTAAGTAATGTGCACTAACCTGCGTGCGTGCATTTCAAATCAAAGAGACTCATTCTTTTAAATCACCATCATGGTAAAGTTGTTCTAAAAATGAGAACTCCTATTATGATCTCACCTTTTCAAGTCCACAGTTGTGACATTAAATATGACACCCTTTAGCCATAGGATCATAAAGAGACGTTGCGAGAACGGGCAATTTCCAATACTTTCCCCATCACTGCCAGCCTACAATTACAAAAAAAAAATAATAATAATAAATTTGCATACATGTGAGATAGCAAATTTTGATAGCAGATGTAATAGATACGCAGAGTCCAGACCAGCTGTAAGTACACAGAGTGTGTTACTCATCCCTAACACATATTTTCATGCAGAATTTCTTTATATCCTTCTCTGAACATGCACATGGATATGATGAAGAATTCTGTCATCTCGGAGATGTATTTTTTCATTAAAATGCATAATGAATATTACCGTAAGTTAGAAAACAAAATTGAAATCACAGCAGTCCTTCCAGAGGAAATAGTCTCCACCTCATTTGTCTTTATGAGCATAAATCTACCTGAGTCACCGCAAGATTAAAACAAGCCTAAATCAGTTTATGATCATAGGAAACAAGAAGAGAAAGATTTACCGGCATAAATCGAGATGTAATGTCTAAGGCACTTAAGGGAATAAACAGAATAAATCAAAAAATTAAAGGGTTTTCAACTAAACAATCGTGGGGGCCCCAGAGGAGGAAGGAAGCTGCCAAGCGGCTGAGCACACCGGTCTCCATGCTTTGCTGAACCGGAGCCTAACGAAGCACGAATATCGCATACCTCTGGCTAATGGCTGGGGGAAAGGCACAGGATCGGGGACAACGTGTGGGTTTCCATCTTAATGGAACTTGGCCCTGGCCAAGGCATGTAACTGTGCCTCTCATGGTGGTCTGAGCAAACATAAGGCACAGCTCAGCATGGCGGTGCAGCTCTGTTGGATTTTGCGCCCCGCTGCAAGAGCTCAGAGGCCTAGTTTTCAAGCCTGCCACACCATTCTCCTGAAGAGCAGTTTAAGAACTTTGCTTATGTGTAAGGGTACAGAAATAAAAACCCAAGCATGTCATTTACTTACTTAACAGTTCATGAATGTTTGTGGACTACATAAGACAAAACAACATACAGTAATGAAATTAGTTCTGCTTGTTCCATCACCCTCCTCAGTGCCATCAGATGAATCTCAAATAAACTCTCCACCAATGTTCATGGCTGCTGGGTTGCCTGAAGCTCCTTCACCTGTACTAATAGCTCCATGGATGGAAACAAGCACCTGGCCTCAAGCAGGCACAATGCCACAATGCACAGGCCATGGTTCCCTATGTCAGTGGGGAGGATCCTCCTCCAAACACTGCTGCTTTCTGCTAAGGTATCATGCCAACAATAGGCTTTCTTGGTGAGAAAAAACATGATAGCCTACTGCCTCATTTAGCGTTTCAGCATTTTAGAGATGCTAAGAATAGCTGAGCTGCTGTGTTAAGTAGGAGCTGTTTTCTAAGTGGTAAAAATGAAAGCTGTTGTGGTTTTGCTCTTACTTGGAGCACTGCTTTCCAGCACTGTACAACTTATTTGATCAAAAACTACTGTGCACTTCTTAAGAACGCGACTACACCTGCTGCTAGCATGTGCTTAAAAAAACCCTAAATCTACACCATCTTACCTCACCCTGTCTCTCACATCATGTTTCACCTAGCCACTTCTCCTAGGTAACAGAGATGGGACAAGAAGGAATGGCCTTGAGTTGTGCCAAGTTGGATATTAGGAACCATTTCTTCTCAGTAAGAGCGGTGAGGCAGTGGCACAGGCTGCCCAGGGAGGTGGTGGAATCACTGTCTCTGGAGGTGTTCAAGAGCCGTGTGGATGTGGCACTGAGGGACAGTTCCTACAAATGATATGGTATTTTTATTCAGCCTTGGATGGGAAAAAATAAATCATCTCATCAGGGTTCATGTAATTTTCAGAGAACTTTCCAGACAAGAGCTATGTGATCAAGACTGACAGTAGGCTGACTTTTTGTCAGGTTACTGTTTTCTGCTGGCCACTGAATACTGAATTTCTGCCTCCCTCTAACTTTGCTGGAGGTAAGGAAATGAGGTTGTTGCTCTGTGTTGTCCCACATCGCCATGGTGACAGCAAATTTCAGGGAGCCCCAGCCTGCTTTTCTGGGGATCCTTAATGGTGGAACCAGAGATGAAGGCCCAGACAGATGAGTTACCATGACAAATGCAGATATGAAGCAGGCAGAGTCCCAATTTGTCATTAACCGGAGCAACAGAAAGGCCATTTAGAAAGCTGACAGACTGGTAGCCACGGATATGTTACAGAAGCAACCTCTTGTTTTTATCTGAGTGCAAACTTGTTAACTTCATGCCTGTGTGGGAGGAAAATTTACTACAGCACTACCATTTTTCTATTTCACTGTGGATAAAACAGCAGTCAGTTTCTTAGCCTTTGACCTTCAAGTCTTTCAGCCTGCTAGCAACCTATAACAAAAACAAAAATCATTTGAACATTTCAGAATTGAATGAAATGGGACAACTGTCAACTCTACCCACTGCCACAGCTGGAGTTGTGTACCTCTGCGTTTGTTTCAGCTCTGCAGAGCTGGAGGCAAGTGACAGAAAAACTGCAAAAGCCCACACAATAGCACAAGCAGTGATGAAACCTTTCCCTGCTATAGCAGTGATGGGCAGTCTGCAATGACTGAAAGACCCTGGACACTGAATCTGATTTGAAGTTTGACACCATTCTGGCCTGGCATCTCAAAGATACAACGATTTCTTATAACCTCAGGTGAAAGCCTAGAACATTAATATTTTGGCCTACCGAGGAAGCCAGGGTGAATACAGCTAGCTGAAATGACTTCAGATACATCACCTTGTATTTTGGCCCCTGGGAGACACCTCTGTTCATCGAATCCAGTGAGCCGCAACTCGTAATGGACAAAAAAGCACCAGCGACACATTCCAAAGGCATTTGTTCAAGCTCCAAACAGGGGGTTGGCCACGTTGACTCAAAAATCACGAGTCGAGGTACTGAAATAACTTTATTGCAGTCTATCAAGCAACACGATAGCTGAACCATGCCATCATTGTACGTTAATGTACTTTCCAACAAAGTCAGCGTGGCCTTTTTTATAGCAGGGAGACAGTGGGTCAGTAGCCTTCTTTCCACTACTGCTTACCTTGTAGGAACACAATACAACAGTGGGATTCCATGAGTTAATACCAACAGGATGACAGCATAGCGAGGGGTGCTGCAGCCTCGGAGCAGAACACCCTGCGTTTTCCTCCACAGCACTATTCTGGGATGTTTAACTCTGAGCTGGGCTTGGTCTGTGCGCAGGGTTTAATTACACTTCCTGACTGCTGCGCTCTGGGATGACGCAGAGTAAAATCCTAACTCCAGGGAAGTCAGCAGGAGCCTGGCTGTGGATTCAATGGAGGACTGTGTTTCCAGACTGGTTATAACCTTAATAACCAGGCAAATGCTGGTATAATTGCAGGTAATGGCCTGCCCTCCACCTGCAGTTGTTGTGACGCTCTCCTAACCTCCAGATACTGCTAGTGAAGTGGGTGTGTTTGGGGCTTTTCTGCTGCTAAGTAGATGTCTAACCAGAGCCTTGAGTAAATGGCATTTATGTTTTAATTGTGATCAGTCAGGAGGTCAATGTGCTTCTTCTAGTAATACTGAGATTAATGAGTTCATTAATCAAACAATTAGGACAGCCATTGCTGCAGACAAGAAAACTTTCATGCTGTGTATAGAAGCTTTCTTTCAGAACCTTCAGGGCCCTAGGCAGCAATTGTATATTGTGGCAATATCAACTTACTACAGCTCCCCATAATCCCATAACCATGTGCCATTACTTAACAGGATTATTAGCTGACACTCCCTAATTTCATTCATTTTTCACTGTTCCACACTCTCTTCAGACTTTTTTTGTGGGTTTTCTTTTTGCGTTTGCTTGTTTGTTAGTTTGTGTACTAAGTCTTACTGGGAAAGGGAAGAGCTCTCCATATCCTTCTTTCCACTACTGCTTCAGCTCTCAAGTTAAGAGCACCATCACACTTGATACTCATTTCCCTACACACAAGACCTCATGCATAAGACATCAGAGAGAGTCACAGAAAAACTATACCACCTTGATCTGGCAGCTCTGATTTTCTGAGTAGCCTTTAAAAGATCACTTGCCTCTGCATACTATCCTCAGGGTAACTACTCTACAGAAGAGTCATCTACTGAAGGTCAGTTATAAACCACTAATTTGGGCTCCCTCTGAGCTGCAGTTGCTCTGTCCCTGGAACTGCTGAAAAATTTTGTTTTGTAACAGTTTATGTCCAAATGTCTCAGGAGCTGGGACTTTGAAGGTTCTTCTATTGACCTCAAATGTCCTGTGCCTCCAAAATCTTGATGAGTGGAATTTGTTTTTTCTGGACTTTTTGTTTCCTGATGAAGGTTGAGCACAGAAGAAACAGTTCAGAAGAAGCAGAGCAGACAAGATTTTTTGCTTGTTTTCATATAACTCTATAATCCCTTTGAAGCTACAATAATAATTTAAAAAAGAGAGAGATCAGTGAGCATAACTTTTTTTTTTCCCTGAAAACTGAACTCCAATTCCATTTTTACTTCAGCACAAGGGAGCTAAGCTTCTCCTTGCCTGTATTTACGCTGGCCAAGAGGCAGGCTTACCCAGCAAGTGGAGCAGAACCACTGCTTACCAGGGCCAGAGACTGGGGCCAGCATCCCACATCCACCCCTGCCCATCCTGCTGGACTGCCTGACTCAGGGAGTTGCAGCTCTCCTGCTCATTTCCACATTTAAACCCCAGCTATCAGACTGGTTCTGTGTGTTCCTCTTTCTCATATCACACTAACAACTCCCCTCTCCTATTTCACAATGCAATTGGTTTCCCATCAATGAAGAAGAACTAGGCCCCAAAATACTGGGCCTGGAAAACCACTATAGGTTCATGCACTTGTGCCCAGCATAGGAAGCAACTGTGAGGAGGGTGCAAGAGTTGAGAATAGCAACTGTTTCACTTTAATTCCTGGTACAGACTAACTTGCTCTGTACTGGTGGGATTTAGAGGGCCCAGCAGTGCTTTTGCTCTGGGCTGAGCTCTGCTGTGCCAGCCTTGCAGCTGTTCCAAGTAGCAATGGCATGGCAAGCACAACTCCTGTGGTGGATTGCTCAGCTTCCCATCCTGCTGCATTAGCCAAACAGCCTTAGTGTTGCAGGGCAGCCAAGGAGGAAGAAAAGCAGCTTCCAGTGCTTTCCACTTCCCCTGAGAGAAGGGGGTTGACTATGGAGGGACAAAGCCTGGTCAGGGCAAGGTTTCATGTTCTTCTACTTACAATCACAGAATGGCTTAGGTTGGAAGGGACCTCGAAGATCATGAAGTTCCAACCTCCCCTGCCATGGGCAGGGTAGCCAACTGCTTGATCAAGCACTAGATCAGGCTGCCCAGGACCCCATCCAGCCTGGCTTTGAGCCGCTCTGCTCAAACCTATTCACACTGACACGCAAGTAGCAATGAAACCACCCATTTTTTCTTTTCTTCCTTACATTGCTTCAGAGCAAGTCAGCTTCTGATATTATTTCACACCATCCTGAACATAAACAACAAACCTCTCAACGTTAGTTTTCCCAGTGCATTTACAGAAGGCCTTTAGTGAGAAACCTTCAGCAGCAGTGAAGTCCTAAAGTCTGCCCACAGCTACCCAGACCAAGGGCAGGATGGAGGGAAGCACTGTGACTTCCTCAAACCTTAGCAATAGCTTCTCAGAGGCACTGGGTTAAACTGCAGCGCAGCATGCTGCCGTAAGTCTAGGAGACAAAGGATCTCTATATAAACATCCATGTTTGTACCTTGAAGGTAAAATTTTATGCACAATTTGTGCTTTTGATGCCTGCTACAATATTCCTGCAGATTCATTTAGTACCACAACACTGAAAAAGGCAAAATTTTAAATATTACTTCTAAGTAATATTACTTTAAATATTACATTAAGAATGCAATAAAAATATATATTTCCACAATATTCTCCCTCACTGAAGGTGACTATAATATACTAAAGCAACACACATTCCATGCACTGTGATGTGCATTAGAAACATCACACAGGCACGTCATTTGCATAAGATCTTCTTCAAAGCAAAGCTTTTTTTTGTCAGGAAGAAACAGAGTACCTGGAATTTTCTCTATTTAAACACTATGTTCATTTTTTGGTGTAGGGCAAGAGCATGAGGACCCAAACACTGAACTTTACAGAACTGTTTTGGTGCCACCTACTGGACTTGACATGAAAATCTTATATTGCCCTCCGAGCTCTGAGCAGAGGCACATCAGGAGTCTCTGCCTCAGAGACGCTTCTGCAGCAAGATTCCTGTCTTTTGCTAATAGCACTCTTGAGAGTACTTGGGATGCTGAAATTGTGCTTCCAGGCAAATTTTTAAAGTAAAACATCTGTAATTTAAAATATTATTAATTTAAAAATTTAAAATTTTAATAGAAAAATTGTAAGTGTTGCCACTAATTATTCCTATTCTTTTTAAATGGTCATGTAGTTCTGCCAATGTAATATTCAACACTTGAAACAGATGCTTCCAGCTGCCGTTAAGTGGCTCAGCCAAATAGCAGAAATATGTATATTTAAAATATGTCTGGTAGTTCAGATTCCTGAACACAAACTGTATATTTGGTACACACCAGGACAGACTTCTGCTGCGTGTGTGACATCCCCACTAGTGAAACTCAGACAGGGAGTTGTGTTCAGTAGCAACTTGATGCTTTAAGAAAGAAGCCTAATTCCCCTTTCCTTTCTCTTTTTAGGAACAAAACGAGCACCTCGGTCACTGAAAGTGTGACATTAGGATTTTTTGTTTTAAAAAGAAATGCACCTTATTTTAGATTTAGAAATATTCTAGATTTCTATCTTTTATCTTGAACAATATTAGATTAGTTCAGATAATGCACAACATATTTGAAGGACTGCAACTATGAACATGCAAATTCAAAAACACGTCTTTTGTCCTAAACCCTAATTAAGCTTTCAGGTTAAGGAAACAACAGTAAATATAAATATAAGCAATCTGCAAAATCTATCTTCGTTCTCTTTTTATGGTGTTACAGTAAAAACAAACAAAAAAGTAACATAAAGGAGGGAGCAGGAAAATGCTTTCTCTAAAGAACAAGGTGTGGGTGGGTGGGTTGATTTTCAGGACCCCCTTCTTTAGCATCACTTGTGAGACCTTTTTTCTTGCTGAAGCCAGAAGCCCTGGAGGTCTTATCCAGCATTTCAACAAAACCTGAGGGCCAGTTTGAACCAGAGAGATGCTGGAGAATTATCTGATGATGAAGCTGATAGATGGGAGCCTGCAGCCTGAGAGGCAGGAGTGGCAGCACCAGTTTTGGAACAGACTACTCCACAAAACAATAGACCTGAGTACAGAGATAACACAAAAGTGATAAGAACAGGTACAAACTGTTACACACTGAAGTTGGAAACCACCCCTCACAGAGTCAGCCAGAGACAACAGGTCAGTAGAGACAAGCAGATGCTCCTCAAGGATGATTAATCTTGCCCACATGCGTTGACATTCTCTCTAGCAGTGCAGCTTTCTCCAAGTACAGCCCAAAAAAGCCCCATATAGTTCAGACATCTAATTTAACTTAAGTGAGCTGAAATGTGTCTTTTGAAACTACTCATCAGCTAGAGATAGCTGCTGCTGCAAAGAGAGGGAAAAAAAAAACACTAGAGCATGATATACCCAGTGTGACCCAACTATCCCACTCAGCTTTAGAGAAGAGCAATGGCTGCATCAGACCAGGTACCTCCATGAAGGCAGAGCAGAATTCAAAAGAATTCAAAAGAATTCCATCTCAAGACAAGCCTTGATCCCCTTCAGGAGGAACTTGGGTTTACATTGTACTGAGAGGTCCCTTGCAGCACAGCTTCTTCACCTGCAGCATGGACATCCCTCCAAGGACAGGACAATGGCAAGGCTCATGTTTTTGTATTCATGCCACTGAACGAGCGACCATAAGGGTGTAGCACACTCTGGGGCAATGATGGAAGGGAAAGGTGCTGCTAAACAAACAGCAGCAGTTATTTCAAATAGGGTTTATATTCCAAAATATTACAATGATTCACTGGGAAAGAAAACAGATGATGGCTATGGTATCTCTGATAGTGACATCCAGAGTATATGATCAGATACTGGACAGGATAGGATGCCAGGCAATGAAGAAAGTCCGTGTGCTAAGATTAATCAGGCAAGTAAACAGTACCAGATGTTACCCTCTGGTGGGGAAGAAGAGAACAGTTAGAACAAAATGGCTTTTTTATTTCAAGTGGATTGAGTTAATCACTGCTAATCTCAATGCAGGCACTGTATGTTTGATATATGCTTATAGCAAAGCTGGACGCCTGCTCATATTTATCTACTGGCCAGGTAAGATTGCTCAACTTAAAGAAAAAAGGAACAACACAAGATACCAACAATCACAACTGGAAATCTCCTCCTCAGTCTAGTAGCCACACAAAGCAATGGCAAAAGCCAAGAGTCAGAATCTGCAGTGGGACATGAAGTTAGAGGCTGCTACAGGATCCAGATGATACCAAGGATGGTCAAACAGCAAAGTCCTTGCAGACAGTGAGCACACCCAAGCAGCACTGGAGGTCAGGAGGGCTGACAATGTCTGAGCCAGCTGCCCTTATACTGGATAATCATCAAAAGAAGGTAGAGGTATGCAGATGGTATTCGAATGTCATCCAGCAAAACAGCAGCAAGGGATAGTGAATATCTCCTACTATACAAGCAGCAAGTTGGGATGTTGTTAATGAGACAGTGAACCTTAATGGCTCCCCAAAAGGTCGGTGATGAGGAACGGCAGCTTTCAGACAGGACTAAGTTGACATCAGGAGACTTCCCTGGGCATTTAAGGCTGGCCAGAGTCAGGGCAGAGCGAGCAGGCAGTCAGTCTTCTTGACAAAGAGGTAAATATGGCCGATACATGCAACCATCAGGCATTACCATTCATGCACATGTTGACCTTCACAGCAACATACAGGTACTGTAAACTAATTTCTCTACAAATACAGAATAAAAAGACTGATCCTAACTTAAATAAACAGGAAACTCATATGTAGAACATCAGCAGGGATGTGAGAATGCCGAAGAATTTCTGGAAGTTCTTCATAAAATGCTGTGTGGATTAAAGCTTTAAGCTAAGATTAGGCCAAAAAGAGATGCTAAGGGAAAAAGAATGAAAGGAAATGAGTGCAGGTGAAAGGAGATGGAAGGAATTAACTCCTTACCTGCACAGCTTCAATCAACCACAGGACACAACCTGTTTTGTGTGACCACAGAGTGTAAGCAGTAGGCTAAAGGTTGAGCCTACCTACAAACAGGATGACATACACTTGTTTACTGTGTTTTTAGTGATGCAGCTTTACATTAGTGATTAGTTAATAATTATCTATTTATTATTACTGATAGTAAAAAAACAGGCTGTGTCTTGAGAAGGCTCCCACTCACAGAAACCATGACATCCCTCCTTGCAATGTTTATGACTCATGGACCAGTGACCTATTAGCATTTCTTAACATCTCCCAACAACTGTGTTAATTAAGACTTTTCATTCTGTTAGGTTTCTGAAATTATACCAGTTAGATCTTTCTTTTGTGCAGTATTCGCATTACACTATTATGACTACTTGGTTTCATTCATTCCATAATTCTTATGTCCACTAAGGCTCTTTCAAAACAAATTCTGTAGAATGCTTCGCTTTTTGCTGGAAACAGTTCTCTGCTTTTGGTCCTCAATTCATGCTGAGGAATTTACAGTATGCTGGAGTTTCTTAGCAGGACATTAGCTTCCATTCTGCTTTTATGTAGTAAACTGTGGTCAGAGCTTAAAGGGGTTGCATACATCAGGAAATTCTAATCCTCTCTCCATGATAGAAAGGAAAAAAAGCCTGAAATTGCTGCAATTTCCTTTGGTTTCTGTTCTCCTTCCCCACTGTGTGCCAGCAGCCATTTCAGGACAGAGAAAGCCTCAATTATTCTGACTTCTGCTACTTTATTTACTTACCACGGTCTGCTGGGTAAGTAATTATAGCTGAAATTAACTTAATTACTTAGTAAGTAATTAAACACTTTTGATGCATAGGCAGAATTTTTCCTTCGTTAAGAAGTAACTTTGTGGCAATAAACTTTTTACCTTTGTCAAGTTGTTTTCTAAATAATTAGAGCAACCTAATAGGTCTGAAAAACACTAGAAACAATGTACTCCCTTTTCTATTTTAATAGCTGCATCTCTCAAAAGTGATGAAGTGATAATGGAACTATTAACTGAATTATATTTTAAAAAAGAAGAAGAAGAAGAAGGAATTAAACAGAAACTATTTCAATTAAAAGGTTAATGTTGTTCCAAAAAGGTTAGAGGCATCTATTTACAAGAACTTGTAATGACAACAACTACAAAACCACTGAGAAGTACAGAGTGTGACATTCAAGGAGCCAAACTTAGGAGTCCTGGTTGATGAAGGACTGAACATGAGCCAGCAATGTGTGCTTGCAGCCCAGACAGCCAACATCCTGGCTTCCATCAGAAGAGGGGTGGCCAGAAGGGTTATGGAGGTGATCATCCTCTGCTCTGCCCTTGTGAGGCCCCATACGGAATACTGCGTCCAGGTCTGGAGTGCCCAGCACAATGAGGAGTGGGGTTGTTGGAGTGGGTCCAGAGGGGGGCCATCAAGCCTTGCAAGGGCTGAAGGACCTCTCCTATGAAGATAGGCTGAAGGAACTGAGCTTGATCAGTCTAGAAAAGAGAAGGCTGCAAAAATATCTTGTTGCAACCTTCCAGTAATTAAAGAGAGTTTATGAACATGAGGGAAATAAACTCTTTACAAGGGTAAACAGTGATAGGACAAAGAATGTGGTTTTAATCTGAAGGAGGGAACAAGTGGTGAGGTGCTGGAATAGGTTGCCCAGAGAGGTTGTGGATGCTCCGACCCCAGAAGTGTTTAAGGCCAGGTTGGATGGGGCCCTGGGCAATCTGGTCTAGTACTTGATCAAGAGGGTGGCAACCCTGCCTGGGGCAGAGGGGGTTGGAACTTGATGGTTTCTGAGTTCCCTTCCAACCCAAGCCATTCTATGATTTTAGAATGGGTATTATTTAGGTACAAAACACACATTTTCTTTTGATTTGGCTGTTTGCAATCTGCCCAGCATTCCCACTGAGCAGCAGGTCTGCCAGCAGTCAGGCCTTCCAGTTCTGATTGAGATCATAAATAAATGAACCATTAAGTGATAACGCTGTAAAACAAACACAACACAGGCAGCTATGAGTGAAAATTTAAATATGCAACATTTTGTGATACATTTATAGAGGCTGTGGTTTCACTAATATTCACTCCTATTCAAATTAAAGGGATTAAAGATTAAACTCATGTATGTATGCCATTTTACAAAAGAGAAAAGTACAACAATCCTGCATTTTACACACAGTGCTACAGCTAGCCTTACCCAGCCCCATAATGTTGCAAAAAGCAGTTTCAACTGCAGCTGTGGGCAGATAAATGCAGGCAACAGGTACTCTTAAAAATTTTCTAAAATCGAATGAAATTACACAGGAAAAATGCAAATTACAGATTTCCTCAGATATCTTACAGCTACTTGTGCCAGATCTGCAAATAAAGCCACTGTGGTAGCTATGGCACATGGTATAACCTGGGACAATGTTGTGCCTGCTTCCAGGGTGAAACCACAGGTACACCCTGGAACTAGATGATCTCTGAGGTCCTTTCCAACCCACACCATTCTCTGATACACCTCTTGTGAGAGGAAGGCAACTAATCAAACATACAGGACATCCACACCTAGCTACCTGGCATCCACAGCTCAACATCATAAGAACACAAAAGTAACCAGCAACCAGAAGTCCACTGCTTTGCTCACTCAACAAGATAAAAATCAATTGGAATATGAACATGTGACTATCAAAGAATGAAAAGCTTCAGCTCCAAGTTAGTAGAGTTTAAATGTATCTTACCCAATTTAGGAATACCATTATCCTACACAAGTATTTATCATATTTCAGTAGTTATCCTTTAATTAGGTCTCATTCGAGATAGCATTACTTTTAGTTGTGTACTTAAAGAAGCTAACTAATAATGGAGACAATGAATTATGTGGGTATTACTCGTGCAGGGTAACTGAGATCTTTAAAACTTCGTGAGCAATCACTGCTGCTCCTCTTAAATGGAAGTCATTTTTTTTCAATGGCAGATGTGGCATTCTCTCTTTGAGTTTCTTACCCTTAATTTCACCAAACACCAGCAGCCTAACAGCCTTTAACTGAAGGCAGGTGAGCCACAGACAGAGCTGGCAGGCTCCATTTCACACCAGGCCAGACAGGCCTGAATATCCTTTTGGTATGAGTTCTGCCCACAGAGTCTGCCCATGCGTGCGTTAATGGGAATGCTACCAGGTCACAAGCACACAAGCAACAAATCAAATGCTCTAAGCTATTTATCCTGTTACAAGAATTATGTTTAAATACCTCAATGTTATTTCTAATCCGTATTTAATAACAAGGCAAGATGCCAGCCAAACATTCTACAGAGAGACAAAAATCTTATATCCTTTTTAGATTCTTACAGGGAATTACTGCAACAAAAGAGCATTATACTCTCGAACACATTATAGGTCTGGGAAAAACAGATTAACAGGTATTTCAGTGACACATCCTGTTTTACACTCCACTGTGCGACACTTAACAGCACGCAGCCCCACTGCTTCCATCTAAATGCAAAAAACATACATACCCATAAAGCGTTTGTAATTTGTGCTGTAAGCAAAGAAGTAAATAAGAAATAGCCAAGTAAGTAAGCTACTTTATGCAGCTCCAGGGAGGAGGTGGTTGAAGGCTCAAGAAAATAATTTTTGACTGGTACTCTTCTTTAAGGCAGTTGAAAGGTGAAAGATGAAGTAAGGGATCTGGTTTTATAGCGTTCCCCCACTCTCTTCCAACAGCAAGTGATATTATGGTCCAAGCAGAAAATACTTCCAGTGACCAAGTAAAATATTAAATCAAAAACCTGTCAGCTCTAGCAGGAACTGGCAAAGCCATTCCTGAAAGAACAGCGAAGTACTGGATACAAGCACAAACCCCAGAGCTCAGCTGAGCAGGGAACAGACTCTGTTCCCTTCTTTTGCAGAGGACAGTCAACTATCATCATCCTGCTCCACCCACCACTTTGCTTCCATTTACAGCCATTTCCATTTACAGTATAAGAAACACAGCACTGCTAGCTGTTAAACACATACTGTGTGCATTGTACTGTGGAACAAACAGCCCCAGTATGCACAGCTTCTCATTTGGAGGAACATCCATGTATGCCTCTATGTTTTTAAGTCTTTAGGGTACACATGGATCCTGTTTCAAGTTTCATCTGCCACCATTTATTTATCTCTTTAGCTCAGGTTCGGTAACAGCTTTTAAAATAATTTCAAACTGAACTAACACGTAAATGTCAATGATTCCCTAAGGCACACAGGTGAGTTTTTCTGAAATCTGAGTAAATGGTTAACTGTCCCACTTTAATGACTTGGAAAAGAACATGCACTTGTGACTCCTTTCCCGCTCTCACTCTCTTTGTTCTGTCACAGTTGTATTTCTGAGTGTTCAAATATATACTGAAATCTTAGCATACAGAGAAGAATAATAAAGAGGGAAATACCACTTCTGCCCCTGAGGCTTCATAATGACCACCTCTCCAAGGAGAATATATACATATACATATATATATATATATATATAACTCCCTATACTATGCTTTCCACATACAGAGATGTTTCTGCAGAAGACGAGCAAAAAGCCACAGCCCTCCCTAGGGCAAACATCAGCTCGTACATCTCTTGTGCAGAACAGAGTAGCTCCAAGGTTTGGGAAGCTGAAGATTTTTATTAAGGAATTAGAACAATTTCCCTCACTGCTCATGTTATTGAAAGCAACTGGAACTGAATCATTCCTCTTTTATCGGTAAACAATCAGGCACTGCAAATGGAAACGCACATAACTCCTTATCACAGTGTGACATTTCATTATCTGAGCAAGGAAATAATCATGCAACCTTCACACGGCATTGACTTACACTCCTTAGTTGGAACTCAAGGAGAGAGCCATTTCTTACTTTTTAAAATAAGCAGTAGGATCTGTTTTGACCCAGAAATCAAGACACAGAATGCACTCAGTGATGGACAGTGAGTACGTATCCATGCTTTTACTGCCTCAGTAGGTCTGATGAGGAGAGCTTTCTTCTGCAAAGAAGTACACAGCCACCAATTCAAAGTGACTTCACCTCAGATCCTGAAAAAGTGCAGTCACATTAATAATTTCCACTACCATTTCTCCTTCACAGTAACTTCACTGTTGCTTTAAATAGCCATAAATTTACTCTTGCAAGGATCAATACAATAAATAATAACAAAAGTCTAAGAAAGACCAAAACTGGAATCTCTATGATAGTAAACTCTGTAGGTATAAGGTGAAGATGGAACTGTTTGTAGAAATGAGGTGACCCACCAGACTGCTGAATCCTCTTCCTATGACATCAAAGTTCTGCAAAGAACTGATTTCAGATGGATGAAGGCACGCAAGAAACAGCTGTTTTAGAATTACAGATATCTAATAAGCAGAACTAGATTTTGCCTCCCTCCTGTCATCGACAATAAACGGTTTATTTTTTCCTGTTAGGAATTATAATCAAACCAAACTTCGGGTTCTCGTGTGGACAAGGCATTGGTTTAACACCTTTGCCAGGAAGGGAACCTCGTATCTTTTTATCTTTCTAATGCCTTCCACATTCTGCTTTCTCAAAAAATGTGGGTAGTGTATCTCTTATTCATAGAAACACAGAGTCTTAGAACGGCTTGGATTGGAAGGGACCTCAAGGATCAAGTTCCAGCCCCTTGCCACAGGCAGAGTTGCCAACTGCTAGATCAAGAACGAGGACAGATTTCACCAGGAACACCCAAAGCCAGAGACCATTTAAACTCTACATCTTTCTATGATAGGAAATAATGGCAAATACATTGCATAACCAGAAAGTTGTCAGATATTCCTGGCTCCTCAATATCCATCTTTCTGATGCTGTTTCACTTTCCAGGTATTTAAAATAAACGCTGATGGCACCAAAGAGGTATCAGGATGAGTTCCGTAACTCTGCCTACAGCACTGGCATAGGTGAGGCTGCAGATGCTCAGCCCCTGGAGTACTCCAAGATCCAGCTGGATGGGGCTCTGATCAATCTAATGGAGCTGTAGGTGTCCTTGATTATTGCAGGGGCAGCAGACTGACCTCATCACTAGTTTTTTATTTCAAGAAGAAAGGAGTAAGAGGACAGGTGCTGAGACTGAATCAGGAAAAAGTGACCCTTGGTTAGCCAAGGGCTTAAACGTCACATGATCTTAAGCCTATGCTTAAAGAAAACACATGCAGACGTGCTTTACAGAATCAGTGTGCTGAGAGTAAATACTAATACAAAAAGGTCTAGGAATGCAGCTTTGAAGCTGTTTGAGCCTTTCAACTCAGTTAAGCAAAAAGAGAACTCATAAGAAGTACGACCAGGTCATATCAAATAAATAACTAATGATTTTAAAAAAGTGTGCATCTTTCTATTTGTGACCTTCAATGTGTATGTCAGACTGGGTTTTTGGGGAACAGGATTTGAACTGCAAGCTCTAAAACCTGACTGCTCCTACAGGAACACCTCCAGGAGCAGCATCACAACAATTCTGGTGTTCTTTCAAAGCCATTCTTCAACCAGTGGTTTTGAAGAACCTTGTTTCTTTGCAGCTGTAAGAAGATTTATGGTTTAGTAGCTTGTGATAGCAATGGAAGTGGGAGGACGGTTGGAATAGATGATCCTGTAGGTCCTTTCCAACCTTGTGATTCTATGATTCTATGATTAAGGTGATAACCCGAAGTGACAAGAACCAAAGCAGAAGAAAGAAAGACTGCATTCAGAAAGTTTGCAAAGCTCTTTCCAAGAAAAAAGGATTGATATCATTGCCTTTCAAACATAAGTCCCCCAAGCACTACTTTACTGAAAGAAGAAGACTGCTGAAGGAACACTTGGGTCTCAGAAAGCCTGCCGCAGGTGCACAGGTCAGACGCAGTAAATAGCCTGGGGAGGTATGAAAGGAATTCATAATGCCAGGCTCTCTTAAGCTGCATTAGGAAACCCTAACTTGACACAGTCCAGCTGGGAAAAAAAAATAATAATAAGGTAGCTGAGAAAAGGCAAATAGCCTTTGGGAAGGCAGCCAGTTTCCTGCCTTGTAAGCTAGTCCTGGGAAAAGAACTGCCTCATGTATTTTAACAAGCACACCTCCTGATACCTGCTTTGGTTCTTGGTGTACAGCTGTATACACTCAAAGCATCAAAATCACCATAGAAAAAATACACCATCCAGGAAATCAGAGCTGGGCTCTGCTGGGGCATCCACGATAGTCAGCCTCATCCAGCTTCAGCCAGGTGCTGCTTTCAGTAATCCTCCCACTCTGCTCCACCACGCTGGGTTTCTCCTGAGCCACTGACCAAACCTCATCAAATCCTCATTCCCCAGCATTCTGTCTTACCACAGCCTTCCACAAATCCAACACACTCATCAATGCAAGCTTTGAACAGTTGTCTGGGATAGTGTACCTAATTTTCACCCAATGCTAATAAATACCCACACTGTACTGTGATTATACTGTAAGTGCTTAGATATAGCGCATCAGGTACAAAACAGAGATCACTGAATGGGCATACACACCACAAGGGTTTTTTCAGATGCCTGTGCCCCTGCTGTCCATGAACTTCTTGGTTCCTGCACTCAAAGCCCAATAATTCAATTTTAGAACAGCCTATATGTATTTTATGTATTAGTTATATACAAACTCCATCAGAACAACAGAATGCTCCTGCACGTAGCACGCCCTGCCATTTAAGACAGATAGTCTGATTGCAGTGTTTGGAGGCACAGATGAAGGCACTTGTTCCTTCTTCTGTCTCCAGTCACAGCAAAGTTTCTGAAGTTTTTACTTTCTGATTTATCAGCATTTTTGATGATTCAGCACAGCCATAAGTGTGCTTGACTGACATGACATATCTCAGGAATGGTGCTGGGAAATTTGGTGTCCGTCAAGCAATGTTGTTCCCTGCTGGGGATGAAATGACCCCTGAAATGAAAATAAGTGACTTTGATTTAAAGATCAAGAACGCAACAAAAATTGAATGAAGACTATTACTTCTGGTTGAATAAAATCTATTTCCCTTAGGCTCCTGGGCAGCTTTTACAATAAAACATCCAATCTTGAAACTAAATGAGAACTGTTTTGGAAGAGGAATCATCTCAGATAAGACCTTGTGCTCAAGCTGGGTTGTTGGCTGCCTGTGCTCAGCACTTACAGTTAAATTACTATCCACATAAATCTTTAGAATGGTGAAATCTGTAGTTGTGATTCTTGTATTTAAGTTGTCTCTGCCTTTGGTTACCTACCAAAAATGATTGGTAGGTAAACTTGGAGATTGGATTGTTTGGGTTTTTTGGTGGTTATGTTTGCTTGTTTTGTGGGATTTTAAAATTTTTTAATTAAGAAATAGACTCTCAAATCCTACATAAATTTTAAATTACTTCATACTAAATGAATATTTTAATAAAAATTCCACTAAATTCAAGAGGCAGGATACATACATGACATTTTCTGTCAAATAAAAGCTCTTGTCACAGCACTGGAAAGGAAAAGAGCATACACACACTTAACATTAGCAGACCAAATAGCCAGAACCAACATCCACAAGGTGTCCTACCCAACATGCTTAGCAGAATGGTCAATCAGAAGGTATATCTGGATGCCCTTTTACAAACACTTGACTTTGAAACACCAAAAACCTCAAACATCACTATCTAATGGAAATACAGGGTAGTGCTGTTTCACAGAGAAGTGGAAATCAAATAAGTACCTGGTTAAATACTTACATCACTTTTGATATGGTCTTGCCCTCACAGCCAAGGAGTCTTACACCATTCATCTTTGTTAAGGGCACAGCCCAGTGCCTAAAGACAGATTTCTGTTATCTCAGGGGATGCCTTAGACAGGTCCACCTGGTGTACAGCTGCTGGTCCAGAAAGTCTGGAGCACAAGACTTACTGGGAGCAGCTGAGGGAACTGGGATTGTTCAGTCCAGAGAAGAGAAGGCTCAGGGGAAATCTCATCACACTCCACAGCCACCTGAGAGGAGGTCACGGTGAGGTGGGGCTTGGCCTCTTCTCCCAGGTTACGGAGATAGAACGAGAGGGAATGGCCTCAAGTTGCACCAGGTTCAGGTTGGATGTTAGCAAGAATAAGTTCTCAGAAAGAGCAGTGGCACAGGCTGCCCAGGGAGGTGGTGAAGTCACCATCCCTGGAAGTGTTCAGGGACCACCCGGATGTGGCACTGAGGGACATGGGCAGTGGGCATGATGGGGACTGGCTTACAATTGGACTAAGTGATCATATAATCATAGAATCATTAAGGTTGGAAAAGACCTCTATGACACCATCTCCCATAGCTGCTGCTACCCCCACTGAGTGCCAGAGCATCCCAGGTAGAACAAGGTCTCCAACTTAACGCTGTGTGTCCAAGTACAAACTAAACATCACCATCTAGCAACACCTATCAGCCTAAGTCTACAATTCCTGATGCCTATGCTTGTGGAGCTGGCAGGAGCTTTGCCAGCTACCTCAAATGGCACAAGACAACATGATAGACACAGTATTCAAATATATGCATTCAAACTGGAAATGGAGCAACGCAAAGAAGCAGGAAGCAGAAGAGAGAAAAAAAAAGTCTCCAAGTGCAAAAGAATAAGCTCATGATCAACAGTGGCAAGAACAGGAAGCAGTAGTACAGAGGTCCTGTTACCAGTCACCATTTAGCCATACCTGAAAATGGCAAACTTTCTGATAGTGATGGCTCAGTTTGTTACTCTCAAAACTTAAGAGAGTAACAAAAGTACTTTAGTGTCAGCCAAGTCTAGTATAACGTTCCTTAACAGGAAAACTGTGGATCATTCACAGCTACAGGCTTGGGGCAGAGTGGCTAGAAGACTGTGTAAAGGAAATGGCCCCGGGGGTCTTGATTGATGCTCAGCTGAACGTGAGCCAGCAGTGTGCCCGGGTGGCCAAGAAGGCCAATGGCATCCTGGCTTGCATCAAAAACGGTGTTGCCAGCAGGAACAGGGCAGTGATTGTCCCCCTGTACTCAGCTCTGGTGAGGCCGCACCTCGAGTACTGTGTCCAGTTTTGGGCCCCTCACTGCAAGAAAGACTTTGAGGCCATGGAGCGAATTCAAAGAAGGGCAGCAAAGCTGGTGAGGGGTCTGGAGCACAGGCCTTATGAGGAGCGGCTGAAGGAGCTGGGAATGTTCAGCCTGGAGGAGGCCCAGGAAAGACCTTATTGCTCTCTGCAACTACCTGAATGGAGGTTGTAGTGAGCTGGGAGTCAGCCTCTTGTCTCGTGTAACTGGTGGTAGGACTAGAGGGAATCGCTTCAGGCTGCACCAGGGGAGATTCAGGCTGAATGTGAGGAAATACTGCTTTTCTGAAAGAATGGTCAAGCACTGGAATGGGCTGCCTGGGGAGGTGGTGGAGTCACCGACCCTGGAGGTGTTCAAAGAACGTTTGGATGTTGTGTTGAGGGACATGAGTTAGTGAGAGCTATTGGTGACAGGTGGATGGTTGGACTGGGTGATCCTGTGGGTCTTTTCCAACCTTGGTGATTCTATCATTCTATAAAATGTGGACCAAATTCTGTGGTAATCCAGAAGCAGTCAGGAATCTCCTCCACATGTAAGAGTCCATGCTGTTTCACTTTGGAATATACTTTCCCCTTTTTTTCCCTATCACAAACGCGCAGCAGCTATTAAAGCATAATATTATCCATGTGCTCTTAAAACCTACCTCAAGGTGTTACAGAGAATCATAGAATCATTACGGTTGGAAAAGATTTGGAAAAGACCTCTGCAATCACCTAGTCCAAAAAAAGTACTAAAGCTTTGTAATATTCTTCCACTGAAATCATTAGAAAAGTAGCTATAGTGTTGTTATCAAGGCATCCTTAAGATACTAATGCTAAGTTAAATCATTAAAGAATTTCTTCTGTTTTTAGTAATCCACAGATATTTTCAGAAAACATCATTAATCCTGATTTGGAGGACTGCAGTCACAACAGATGCTCTTATTACAGTCCCTCTAATTTTGGCCACATTCTTCAATAAATATGCTCAGGTCCAACAGTGCACACACAGCCTTCATGACTTTGTCCCTCCACCACACTCAGCATTCACTGATAAGTAGTTTCAGTATACTGATAAAAACCGTCCTGCTCCAGACTTTGCTCAGAGGGGTCCCAGAGGAGGGAATATAAGCAGCTTAAGGTGGTTACTGCCTACAGAAATTACACATCTGATACTCCATCTCTGTGGGTGGATGGTCGTCCCACCACTAGACCCCTGATTCCAGTGGAATCTCAGACATGGGACAAAAGGAAGAATGAAAAGCTTTCTACACTGTAAAATGACATAAACTGGTACAATTTGTCCCTAACTCGACTTTTCCCTGTCCAAACACTGGCAAACTGGACAACTACAAGGGACATGATGCTTCTGATCAGTTCACTTCACTGACTTTCTGATTATAGAGCTGTCGAATCTGAGGGTATTTATCCTAACGCTGACTGCAGTAGGTTAGAAAATCCCAATATCCCATTTTAATACACATTTTTCAGTTTTCTCCACCTCAGCCCTCCCTATGTAGTGTGCTGAATACTCTTCTTGGTACATTCCAAAGATCTCAAAATGTTTTAAAAACCACTTAATCACAAGTCATAGCCAGCAATCTGAAACAGAAGCCGCACAATTAATTCACAGCCATGCCCTGGGTCCCAGCCCCACAGTGTCACTGAGTCAACCAGAACCGAGAGCCATACGTATGCATTCCATTTAAAGCCAAGGAAACCCGAAACGACGCAGGTTTACATGCGGTGCTAATAACCAAATCCCTTTAGCCAGGTCAGGGCTTTGACTGCTAGATTTAAATACCGCCCATCTCATCATTCGGGGTCCCGAACCCGGCCTTCCCCACACCCTACCTTGACGAAGAGAGAGATGTCGTACTCCTGCTTCTCCTCATCCTCCAGCGCGGTCGGCGAGCCCGTCTCGTCCTCCTCATCCTCCGCCCGGCCCTGCACCCCGTTCAGGCTCAGGCCCGCCGACTCCCACTCGCCGCCCTCGGTGCCCGGCCACCCTCCGGGCCGCCCCGCCGCCGCCGCGCCTCCTCCCCCCGAGGCAGCGTTCTCCTCTCCGGCCTCCGCCGCCTCCCCGGTTCCGGCTCTTCGCTCAGCCCCCGGCAGAACCTCGGCTCCGTCCTCCCCTCCGGGGCCTGCCGGCGACTGCCGGCCGCCATCGGTCTCCCCTGCAGCCGGCACCGCGTCCTCTGCAACCCCGGGGCGCTGGGTGGCCTCTTCGTCTCCAGCTGGGGCCTCTTCCTCCTCCTTCTCAAGTTCTGCCCCCGACGGGGCTTCCTCTATCACCGCTTCTTCCTCGGGGCTTGGCGCCGACGGGGCTTCTTCCTGCACCGCGTCCTCGGGGTCTGTCCCAACCTGGGCTTCTTGCATCACCTCTTCGGGCTCCGTCCCCGACGGGGCTTCCTCACTCATAGCCTCCTCGGGTTCCGTCCCCAGTGGGGCTTCCTCTCTCATAGCTTCCTCGGGGCTTGGCCCCGACGGGGCTTCCTCTCTCGTAGCCTTCTCGGCGTCCGTCTCGGACGGGGTTTCATCTCTCACTACCTCCTCGGGGCTTGG